>NW_026698876.1:0-52861 GCF_030435755.1 Ochotona princeps | reverse complement strand
CCTGATGGTGTGTGAAGTTAGTGAGCCAAATGGAGTTGTTCTCCCACAAGAACCACTCGGCTGATTCTTCTTCAATATGCGCTTCACCAACATGCAGTGTTTCCTTGATTGAATTAGCTCTCACACCAATATTTGCACCTAGAGCCTTTGTATTGAGGGCTATCTGAAAACGGCTTTGGCGCTGAAGTTGTCTGTGAATGTGGAGTTGGTGGCATGTGAAATCCGCATGTGGAGCATTGGTTTGTTTGGGATGCTTTACCGGGTTCATTCCTAGATAATGCACTCAAAGGGCATTAAACCTAGCGTGTGAACCTGAGTTTCCTTGAGAGCTGCTTCGATGCTTGATGGTGTGTGAAGTTAGTGAGCCACATGGAGTTGTTCTCCCACAAGAACGACTCGCCTGATTTTCTTCAATATGCGCTTCACCAACATGCAGTGTTTCCTTGATTGAATTAGGTCTCACACCTATATTTGTGCCTAGAGCCTTTGTAATGAGGGCTATCTGAAAACGGCTTTGGCGCTGAAGTTGTCTGTGAATGTGGAGTTGGTGGCATGTGAAACCCGCATGTGGAGCATTGGTTTGTGTGGGAAGCCCACCAAGATTCTTTTCAGTCCTAGGCACTCAAATGCCATTAAGCCTAGAGTGTGAAATCTGAGTTTCCTTGAGAGCTGCTTGGAAGCCTGATGGTGTGTGAAGTTAGTGAGCCAAATGGAGTTGTTCTCCCACAAGAACCACTCGGCTGATTCTTCTTCAATATGCGCTTCACCAACATGCAGTGTTTCTTTGATTGAATTCGCTCTCACACCAATATTTGCACCTAGAGCCTTTGCATTGAGGGCTATCTGAAAACGGCTTTGGCGCTGAAGTGGTCTGTGAATGTGGAGTTGGTGGCATGTGAAACCCGCATGTGGAGCATTGGTTTGTGTGTGAAACTCACCAAGCTTCATTTCAGGCCTAGGAAATCAAAGGGCATTAAACCTAGCGCGTGAAACCTGAGTTTCCTTGAGAGCTGCTTGGAAGCCTGATGGTGTGTGAAGTTAGTGAGCCAAATGGAGTTGTTCTCCCACAAGAACCACTCGGCTGATTCTTCTTCAATATCGCTTCACCAACATGCAGTGTTTCCTTGATTGAATTAGCTCTCACACCAATATTTGCACCTAGAGCCTTTGTATTGAGGGCTATCTGAAAACGGCTTTGGCGCTGAAGTGTCTGTGAATGTGGAGTTGGTGGCATGTGAAACCCGCATGTGGAGCATTGGTTTGTGTGGGAAGCCCACCAAGCTTCATTTCAGTCCTAGGCACTCAAAGGGCATTAAGCATAGAGTGTGTAAACTGAGTTTCCTTGAGAGCTGCTTGGAAGCCTGATGGTGTGTGAAGTTAGTGAGCCAAATGGAGTTGTTCTCCCACAAGAACCACTCGGCTGATTCTTCTTCAATATCGCTTCACCAACATGCAGTGTTTCCTTGATTGAATTAGCTCTCACACCAATATTTGCACCTAGAGCCTTTGTATTGAGGGCTATCTGAAAACGGCTTTGGCGCTGAAGTTGTCTGTGAATGTGGAGTTGTTGGCATGTGAAACCCGCAGGTGGAGCATTGGTTTGTTTGGGATGCTCTACCGGGTTCATTCCTAGATAATGCACTCAAACGGCATTAAGCTTAGGGTGTGAAAATTGAGATTCCTTGAGAGCTGCCTGGAAGCCTGATGGTGTGTGAAGTTAATGAGCCAAATGGAGTTGTTCTCCCACAAGAACCACTCGGCTGATTCTTCTTCAATATGCGCTTCACCAACATGCTGTGTTTCCTTGATTGAATTAGCTGTCACATCAATATTTGCGCCTAGATCCTTTGTATTGAGGGCTATCTGAAAACGGCTTTGGCGCTGAAGTTGTCTGTGAATGTGGAGTTGTTGGCATGTGAAACCCGCATGTGGAGCATTGGTTTGTGTGGGAAGCTCTACCAGGTTCATTCCTAGATAATGCACTCAAAGGGCATTAAGCCTGGAGTGTGAAAACCTAGTTTCCTTGAGAGCTGCTTGGAAGCCTGATGGTGTGTGAAGTTAGTGAGCCAAATGGAGTTGTTCTCCCACAAGAATAACTCAGCTGATTCTTCTTCAATATGCGCTTCACCAACATGCAGTGTTTCTTTGATTGAATTAGCACTCACACCAATATTTGGGCCTAGAGCCTTTGTATTGAGGGCTATCTGAAAACGGCTTTGGCGCTGAAGTTGTCTGTGAATGTGGAGTTGGTGGCATGTGAAACCCGCATGTGGAGCATTGGTTTGTGTGGGAAGCCCACCAAGCTTCATTTCAGTCCTAGGCATAAAAGGTCATTAAGCATAGAGTGCGTAAACTGAGTTTCCTTGAGAGCTGCTTGGAAGCCTGATGGTGTGTGAAGTTAGTGAGCCAAATGGAGTTGTTCTCCCACAAGAACCACTCGGCTGATTCTTCTTCAATATGCGCTTCACCAACATGCAGTGTTTCCTTGATTGAATTAGCTCTCACACCTATATTTGGGCCTAGAGCCTTTGTATTGAGGGCTATCTGAAAACGGCTTTGGCGCTGAAGTTGTGTGTGAATTTGGAGTTGGTGGCATGTGAACCCTGCATGTGGAGCATTGGTTTGTTTGGGAAGCCCACCAAGATTCTTTTCAGTCCTAGGCACTCAAAGGGCATTAAGCCTAGAGTGTGGAATCTGAATTTCCTTGAGAGCTGCTTGGAAGCCTGATGGTGTGTGAAGTTAGTGAGCCAAATGGAGTTGTTCTCCCACAAGAACCACTCGGCTGATTCTTCTTCAATATTCGCTTCAACAACATGCAGTGTTTCCTTGATTGAATTAGCTCTCACACCAATATTTGCGCCTGGAGCCTTTGCATTGAGGGCTATCTGAAAACGGCTTTGGCGCTGAAGTTGTCTGTGAATGTGGAGTTGGTGGCATGTGAAACCCGCATGTGGAGCATTGGTTTGTGTGGGAAGCCCACCAAGCTTCATTTCAGTCCTAGGCACTCAAAGGGCATTAAGCATAGAGTGTGTAAACTGAGTTTCCTTGAGAGCTGCTTGGAAGCCTGATGGTGTGTGAAGTTAGTGAGCCAAATGGAGTTGTTCTCCCACAAGAACCACTCGGCTGATTCTTCTTCAATATCGCTTCACCAACATGCAGTGTTTCCTTGATTGAATTAGCTCTCACACCAATATTTGCACCTAGAGCCTTTGTATTGAGGGCTATCTGAAAACGGCTTTGGCGCTGAAGTTGTCTGTGAATGTGGAGTTGTTGGCATGTGAAACCCGCAGGTGGAGCATTGGTTTGTTTGGGATGCTCTACCGGGTTCATTCCTAGATAATGCACTCAAACGGCATTAAGCTTAGGGTGTGAAAATTGAGATTCCTTGAGAGCTGCCTGGAAGCCTGATGGTGTGTGAAGTTAATGAGCCAAATGGAGTTGTTCTCCCACAAGAACCACTCGGCTGATTCTTCTTCAATATGCGCTTCACCAACATGCTGTGTTTCCTTGATTGAATTAGCTGTCACATCAATATTTGCGCCTAGATCCTTTGTATTGAGGGCTATCTGAAAACGGCTTTGGCGCTGAAGTTGTCTGTGAATGTGGAGTTGTTGGCATGTGAAACCCGCATGTGGAGCATTGGTTTGTGTGGGAAGCTCTACCAGGTTCATTCCTAGATAATGCACTCAAAGGGCATTAAGCCTGGAGTGTGAAAACCTAGTTTCCTTGAGAGCTGCTTGGAAGCCTGATGGTGTGTGAAGTTAGTGAGCCAAATGGAGTTGTTCTCCCACAAGAATCACTCAGCTGATTCTTCTTCAATATGCGCTTCACCAACATGCAGTGTTTCTTTGATTGAATTAGCACTCACACCAATATTTGGGCCTAGATCCTTTGTATTGAGGGCTATCTGAAAACGGCTTTGGCGCTGAAGTTGTCTGTGAATGTGGAGTTGGTGGCATGTGAAACCCGCATGTGGAGCATTGGTTTGTGCGGGAAGCCCACCAAGCTTCATTTCAGTCCTAGGCACTCAAAGGGCTTTAAGCATAGAGTGTGTAAACTGAATTTCCTTGAGAGCTGCTTCGAAGCCTGATGGTGTGTGAAGTTAGTGAGCCAAATGGAGTTGTTCTCCCACAAGAACCACTCGGCTGATTCTTCTTCAATATGCGCTTCACCAACATGCAGTGTTTCCTTGATTGAATTAGCTCTCACACCTATATTTGGGCCTAGAGCCTTTGTATTGAGGGCTATCTGAAAACGGCTTTGGCGCTGAAGTTGTCTGTGAATGTGGAGTTGGTGGCATGTGAAACCCGCATGTGGAGCATTGGTTTGTGTGGGAAGCCCACCAAGCTTCATTTCAGTCCTAGGCACTCAAAGGGCATTAAGCATAGAGTGTGTAAACTGAGTTTCCTTGAGAGCTGCTTCGAAGCCTGATGGTGTGTGAAGTTAGTGAGCCAAATGGAGTTGTTCTCCCACAAGAACCACTCGGCTGATTCTTCTTCAATATGCGCTTCACCAACATGCAGTGTTTCCTTGATTGAATTAGCTCTCACACCAATATTTGCACCTAGAGCCTTTGTATTGAGGGCTATCTGAAAACGGCTTTGGTGCTGAAGTTGTCTGTGAATGTGGAGTTGGTGGCATGTGAAACCCGCATGTGGAGCATTGGTTTGTGTGGGAAGCTCTACCAGGTTCATTCCTAGAGAATTCACTCAATGGGCATTAAGCCTAGAGTGTGAAAACTGAGTTTCCTTGAGAGCTGCTTGGAAGCCTGATGGTGTGTGAAGTTAGTGAGCCAAATGGAGTTGTTCTCCCACAAGAACCACTCGGCTGATTCTTCTTCAATATGCGCTTCACCAACATGCAGTGTTTCTTTGATTGAATTCACTCTCACACCAATATTTGCACCTAGAGCCTTTGCATTGAGGGCTATCTGAAAACGGCTTTGGCGCTGAAGTGGTCTGTGAATGTGGAGTTGGTGGCATGTGAAACCCGCATGTGGAGCATTGGTTTGTGTGGGAAACTCACCAAGCTTCATTTCAGGCCTAGGAAATCAAAAGGCATTAAACCAAGCGCGTGAAACCTGAGTTTCCTTGAGAGCTGCTTGGAAGCCTGATGGTGTGTGAAGTTAGTGAGCCAAATGGAGTTGTTCTCCCACAAGAACGACTCGGCTGATTCTTCTTCAATATCGCTTCACCAACATGCAGTGTTTCCTTGATTGAATTAGCTCTCACACCAATATTTGCACCTAGAGCCTTTGTATTGAGGGCTATCTGAAAACGGCTTTGGCGCTGAAGTTGTCTGTGAATGTGGAGTTGTTGGCATGTGAAACCCGCAGGTGGAGCATTGGTTTGTTTGGGATGCTCTACCGGGTTCATTCCTAGATAATGCACTCAAACGGCATTAAGCTTAGGGTGTGAAAATTGAGATTCCTTGAGAGCTGCCTGGAAGCCTGATGGTGTGTGAAGTTAATGAGCCAAATGGAGTTGTTCTCCCACAAGAACCACTCGGCTGATTCTTCTTCAATATGCGCTTCACCAACATGCTGTGTTTCCTTGATTGAATTAGCTGTCACATAAATATTTGCGCCTAGATCCTTTGTATTGAGGGCTATCTGAAAACGGCTTTGGCGCTGAAGTTGTGTGTGAATTTGGAGTTGGTGGCATGTGAACCCTGCATGTGGAGCATTGGTTTGTTTGGGAAGCCCACCAAGATTCTTTTCAGTCCTAGGCACTCAAAGGGCATTAAGCCTAGAGGGTGGAATCTGAATTTCCTTGAGAGCTGCTTGGAAGCCTGATGGTGTGTGAAGTTAGTGAGCCAAATGGAGTTGTTCTCCCACAAGAACCACTCGGCTGATTCTTCTTCAATATTCGCTTCAACAACATGCAGTGTTTCCTTGATTGAATTAGCTCTCACACCAATATTTGCACCTTGAACCTTTGTATTGAGGGGTATGTGAAAATGGCTTTGGCGCTGAAGTTGTTTGTGAATGTGGAGTTGTTGGCATGTGAAACCCGCATGTGGAGCATTGGTTTGTGTGGGAAGCTCTACCAGGTTCATTCCCAGATAATGCACTCAAAGGGCATTAAGCCTGGAGTGTGAAAACTTAGTTTCCTTTAGAGCTGCTTGGAAGCCTGATGATGTGTGAAGTTAGTGAGCCAAATGGAGTTGTTCTCCCACAAGAACCACTCGCCTGATTCTTCTTCAATATGCGCTTCACCAACATGCAGTGTTTCTTTGATTGAATTAGCACTCACACCAATATTTGGGCCTAGATCCTTTGTATTGAGGGCTATCTGAAAACGGCTTTGGCGCTGAAGTGGTCTGTGAATGTGGAGTTGGTGGCATGTGAAACCCGCATGTGGAGCATTGGTTTGTGCGGGAAGCCCACCAAGCTTCATTTCAGTCCTAGGCACTCAAAGGGCTTTAAGCATAGAGTGTGTAAACTGAGTTTCCTTGAGAGCTGCTTCGAAGCCTGATGGTGTGTGAAGTTAGTGAGCCAAATGGAGTTGTTCTCCCACAAGAACCACTCGGCTGATTCTTCTTCAATATGCGCTTCACCAACATGCAGTGTTTCCTTGATTGAATTAGCTCTCACACCTATATTTGGGCCTAGAGCCTTTGTATTGAGGGCTATCTGAAAACGGCTTTGGCGCTGAAGTTGTCTGTGAATGTGGAGTTGGTGGCATGTGAAACCCGCATGTGGAGCATTGGTTTGTGTGGGAAGCCCACCAAGCTTCGTTTCAGTCCTAGGCACTCAAAGGTCATTAAGCATAGAGTGTGTAAACTGAGTTTCCTTGAGAGCTGCTTGGAAGCCTGATGGTGTGTGAAGTTAGTGAGCCAAATGGAGTTGTTCTCCCACAAGAACCACTCGGCTGATTCTTCTTCAATATGCGCTTCACCAACATGCAGTGTTTCCTTGATTGAATTAGCTCTCACACCAATATTTGCACCTAGAGCCTTTGTATTGAGGGCTATCTGAAAACGGCTTTGGCGCTGAAGTTGTCTGTGAATGTGGAGTTGGTGGCATGTGAAATCCGCATGTGGAGCATTGGTTTGTTTGGGATGCTTTACCGGGTTCATTCCTAGAGAATGCACTCAAAGGGCATTAAACCTAGCGTGTGAACCTGAGTTTCCTTGAGAGCTGCTTCGATGCCTGATGGTGTGTGAAGTTAGTGAGCCACATGGAGTTGTTCTCCCACAAGAACGACTCGCCTGATTTTCTTCAATATGCGCTTCACCAACATGCAGTGTTTCCTTGATTGAATTAGGTCTCACACCTATATTTGTGCCTAGAGCCTTTGTAATGAGGGCTATCTGAAAACGGCTTTGGCGCTGAAGTTGTCTGTGAATGTGGAGTTGGTGGCATGTGAAACCCGCATGTGGAGCATTGGTTTGTGTGGGAAGCCCACCAAGATTCTTTTCAGTCCTAGGCACTCAAATGCCATTAAGCCTAGAGTGTGAAATCTGAGTTTCCTTGAGAGCTGCTTGGAAGCCTGATGGTGTGTGAAGTTATTGAGCCAAATGGAGTTGTTCTCCCACAAGAACCACTCGGCTGATTCTTCTTCAATATCGCTTCACCAACATGCAGTGTTTCCTTGATTGAATTAGCTCTCACACCAATATTTGCACCTAGAGCCTTTGTATTGAGGGCTATCTGAAAATGGCTTTGGCGCTGAAGTTGTCTGTGAATGTGGAGTTGGTGGCATGTGAAACCCGCATGTGGAGCATTGGTTTGTTTGGGATGCTCTACCGGGTTCATTCCTAGATAATGCACTCTAAGGTCATTAAACCAGGCGTGTGAAACCTGAGTTTCCGTGAGAGCTGCTTGGAAGCCTGATGGTGTGTGAAGTTAGTGAGCGAAATGGAGTTGTTCTCCCACAAGAACCACTCGGCTGCTTCTTCTTCAATATCACTTCACCAACATGCAGTGTTTCCTTGATTGAATTAGCTCTCACACCAATATTTGGGCCTAGAGCCTTTGTATTGAGGGCTATCTGAAAATGGCTTTGGCGCTGAAGTTGTCTGTGAATGTGGAGTTGGTGGCATGTGAAACGCGCATGTGGAGCATTGGTTTGTGTGGGAAGCCCAACAAGCTTCATTTCAGTCCTAGGTACTCAAAGGACATTAAGCATAGAGTGTGAAAACTGAGTTTCTTTGAGAGCTGCTTGGAAGCCTGATGGTGTGTGAAGTTAGTGAGCCAAATGGAGTTGTTCTCCCACAAGAACCACTCGGCTGATTCTTCTTCAATATGCGCTTCACCAACATGCATTGTTTCCTTTATTGAATTAGCTCTCACACCTATATTTGCGCCTAGATCCTTTGTAATGAGGGCTATCTGAAAACGGCTTTGGTGCTGAAGTTGTCTGTGAATGTGGAGTTGGTGGCATGTGAAACCCGCATGTGGCGCATTGGTTTGTGTTGGATGCTCTACCAGGTTCATTCCTAGATAATGCCCTCAAAGGGCATTAAGCCTAGATTGTGCAAGCTGAGTTTCCTTGAGAGCTGCTTGGAAGCCTGATGGTGTGTGAAGTTAGTGAGCCAAATGGAGTTGTTCTCCCACGAGAACCACTCGGCTGATTCTTCTTCAATATGCGCTTCACCAACACGCAGTGTTTCTTTGATTGAATTATCTCTCACACCAATATTTGGGCCTAGAGCCTTTGTAATGAGGGCTATCTGAAAACGGCTTTGGTGCTGAAGTTTTCTGTGAATGTGGAGTTGGTGGCATGTGAAACCCGCATGTGGAGCATTGCTTTGTGTGGGAAGCTCTACTAGGTTCATTCCTAGATAATGCACTCAAAGGGCATTAAGTCTGGAGTGTGAACACTGAGTTTCCTTGAGAGCTGCTTGGAAGCCTGATGGTGTGTGAAGTTAGTGAGCCAAATGGAGTTGTTCTCCCACAAGAACCACTCGGCTGATTCTTCTTCAATATGCGCTTCACCAACATGCAGTGTTTCTTTGATTGAATTAGCTCTCACACCTATATTTGCGCCTAGAGCCTTTGTATTGAGGGCTATCTGAAAACGGCTTTGGCGCTGAAGTTGTCTGTGAATGTGGAGTTGGTGGCATGTGAAACCCGCATGTGGAGCATTGGTTTGTGTGGGAAGCCCACCAAGCTTCATTTCAGTCCTAGGCATTCAAAGGGCATTAAGCATACAGTGTGTAAACTGAGTTTTCTTGAGAGCTGCTTGGAAGCCTGACGGTGTGTGAAGTTAGTGAGCCAAATGGAGTTGTTCTCCCACAAGAACCATTCGGCTGATTCTTCTTCAATATCGCTTCACCAACATGCAGTGTTTCCTTGATTGAATTAGCTCTCACACCAATATTTGCACCTAGAGCCTTTGTATTGAGGGCTATCTGAAAACGGCTTTTGCGCTGAAGTTGTCTGTGAATGTGGAGTTGGTGGCATGTGAAACCCGCATGTGGAGCATTGGTTTGTTTGGGATGCTCTACCGGGTTCATTCCTACATAATGAACTCAAACAACATTAAGCCTAGGGTGTAAAAACTGAGTTTCCTTGAGAGCTGCTTGGAAGCCTGATGGTGTGTGAAGTTAGTGAGCCAAATGGAGTTGTTCTCCCACAAGGACCACTCGGCTGATTCTTCTTCAATATCGCTTCACCAACATGCAGTGTTTCTTTGATTGAATTAGCTCTCACACCTATATTTGGGCCTAGAGCCTTTGTAATGAGGGCTATCTGAAAACGGCTTTGGCGCTGAAGTTGTCTGTGAATGTGGAGTTGGTGGCATGTGAAACCCGCATGTGGAGCATTGGTTTGTGTGGGAAGCTCACCAAGGTTCATTTCAGTCCTAGGCTCTCGAAGGGCATTAAGCCTAGAGTGTGAAAACAGAGTTTCCTTGAAAGCTGCTTGGAAGCTTGATGGTGTGTGAAGTTAGTGAGCCAAATGGAGTTGTTCTCCCACAAGAACCACTCGGCTGATTCTTCTTCAATATGCGCTTCACCAACATGCAGTGTTTCTTTGATTGAATTAGCTCTCACACCAATATTTGGGCCTAGAGACTTTGTATTGAGGGCTATCTGAAAACGGCTTTGGCGCTGAAGTTGTCTGTGAATGTGGAGTTGGTGGCATGTGAAACCCGCATGTGGAGCATTGGTTTGTGTGGAATGCTCTACCAGGTTCATTCCTAGCTAATGCCCTCAAAGGGCATTAAGCCTAGAGTGTGAAAACTGAGTTTCCTTGAGAGCTGCTTGGAAGCCTGATGGTGTGTGAAGTTAGTGAGCCAAATGGAGTTGTTCTCCCACAAGAACCACTCGGCTGATTCTTCTTCAATATGCGCTTCACCAACATGCAGTGTTTCTTTGATTGAATTAGCTCTCACACCTATATTTGGGCCTAGAGCCTTTGTATTGAGGGCTATCTGAAAACGGCTGTGGCGCTGAAGTTGTCTGTGAATGTGGAGTTGGTGGCATGTGAAACCCGCATGTGGAGAATTGGTTTGTGTGGGAAGCCCACCCAGATTCTTTTCAGTCCTAGGCACTCAAAGGGCATTAAGCCTAGAGTGTGAAAGCTGAGTTTCCTTGAGAGCTGCTTGGAAGCCTGATGGTGTGTGAAGTTAGTGAGCCAAATGGAGTTGTTCTCCCACAAGAACCACTCGGCTGATTCTTCTTCAATATGCGCTTCACCAACATGCAGTGTTTCCTTGATTGAATTAGCTCTCACACCAATATTTGCACCTAGAGCCTTTATATTGAGGGCTATCTGAAAACGGCATTTGCGCTGAAGTTGTTTGTGAATGTGGAGTTGGTGGCATGTGAAACCCGCATGTGGAGCATTGGTTTTTTTGGGATGCTCTACCGGGTTCATTCCTACATAATGAACTCAAACAACATTAAGCCTAGGGTGTAAAAACTGAGTTTCCTTGAGAGCTGCTTGGAAGCCTGATGGTGTGTGAAGTTAGTGAGCCAAATGCAGTTGTTCTCCCACAAGAACCACTCGGCTGATTCTTCTTCAATATGCGCTTCACCAACATGCAGTGTTTCTTTGATTGAATTAGCTCTCACACCTAAATTTGCGCCTAGAGCCTTTGTAATGAGGGTTATCTGAAAACGGCTTTGGTGCTGAAGCTGTCTGTGAATGTGGAGTTGGTGGCATGTGAAACCCGCATGTGAAGCATTGGTTTGTGTGGGAAGCTCACCAAGCTTCATTTCAGTCCTAGGCACTCAAAGGGCATTAAGCCTGGAGTGTGAAAACTGAGTTTCCTTGAGAGCTGCATGGAAGCCTGATGGTGTGTGAAGTTAGTGAGCCAAATGGAGTTGTTCTCCCACAAGAACCACTCCGCTGATTCTTCTTCAATATGCGCTTCACCAGCATGCAGTGTTTCCTTGATTGAGTTAGCTCTCACACCAATATTTGCGCCTAGAGCTTTTGTATTGAGGGCTATCTGAAAACGGCTTTGGCGCTGAAGTTGTTTGTGAATGTGGAGTTGGTGGCATGTGAAACCCGCATGTGGAGCATTGGATTGTTTGGGAAGCTCTACCAGGTTCATTCCTAGCTAATGCCCTCAAAGGGCATTAAGCCTAGAGTGTGAAAACTGAGTTTCCTTGAGAGCTGCTTGGAAGCCTGATGGTGTGTGAAGTTAGTGAGCCAAATGGAGTTGTTCTCCCACAAGAACCACTCGGCTGATTCTTCTTCAATATGCTCTTCACCAACATGCAGTGTTTCCTTGATTGAATTAGCTCTCACACCAATATTTGGGCCTAGAGCCTTTGTATTGAGGGCTATCTGAAAACGGCTTTGGCGCTGAAGTTGTCTGTGAATGTGGAGTTGGTGGCATGTGAAACCCGCATGTGGAGCATTGGATTGTGTGGGAAGCTCACCAAGCTTCATTTCAGTCCTAGGCACTCAAATTGCATTAAGCCTAGAGTATGAAAGCTGAGTTTCCTTGAGAGCTGCTTGGAAGCCTGATGGTTTTTGAAGTTAGTGAGCCAAATGGAGTTGTTCTCCCACAAGAACCACTCGGCTGATTCTTCTTCAATATGCGCTTCACCAACATGCAGTGTTTCTTTGATTGAATTAGCTCTCACACCAATATTTGGGCCTAGAGCCTTTGCATTGAGGGCTATCTGAAAACGGCTTTGGCTAGGAAGTTGTCTGTGAATGTGGAGTTGGTGGCATGTGAAACCCGCATGTGGAGCATTGGTGTGTGGGAACCTCACCAAGGTTCGTTTCAGTCCTGGGCACTCAAAGGGCATTAAGCCTAGAGTGTGAACACTGAGTTTCCTTGAGAGCTGCATGGAAGACTGATGGTGTGTGAAGTTAGTGAGCCAAATGGAGTTGTTCTCCCACAAGAACCACTCGGCTGATTCTTCTTCAATATGCGCTTCACCAACATGCAGTGTTTCCTTGATTGAATTAGCTCTCACACCAATATTTGGGCCTAGAGCCTTTGCATTGAGGGCTATCTGAAAACGGCTTTGGCGCTGAAGTTGTCTGTGAATGTGGAGTTGGTGGCATGTGAAACTCGCATGTGGCGCATTGGTTTGTGTTGGATGCTCTACCAGGTTCATTCCTGCATAATGCACTCAAAGGGCACTAAGCATAGAGTGTGAAAACTGAGTTTCCTTGAGAGCTGCTTGAGAGCCTGATGGTGTGTGAAATTCGTGAGCCAAATGGAGTTGTTCTCCCACAAGAACCACTCGGCTGATTCTTCTTCAATATGCGCTTCAAAAACATGCAGTGTTTCCTTGATTGAATTAGCTCTCACACCAATATTTATGCCTAAATCCTTTGAATTGAGGGCTATCTGTAAACGGCTTTGGCGCTGAAGTTGTCTGTGAATGTGGAGTTGGTGGCATGTGAAACCCGCATGTGGAGCATTGGTTTGTCTGGGAAGCTCACCAAGGTTCATTTCAGTCCTAGGCTCTCAAAGGGCATTAAGCTTAGAGTGTGAAAACTGAGTTTCGTTGAGAGCTGCTTGGAAGCCTGATGGTGTGTGAAGTTAGTGAGCCAAATGGAGTTGTTCTCCCACAATAACCACTCGGCTGATTTTTCTTCAATATGCGCTTCACCAGCATGCAGTGTTTCCTTGATTGAATTAGCTCTCACACCAATATTTGCGCCTACAGCCTTTGTATTGAGGGCTATCTGAAAACGGTTTTGGCGCTGAAGTTGTCTGTGAATGTGGAGTTGGTGGCATGTGAAACCCGCATGTGGAGCATTGGTTTGTGTGGGAAGCTCACCAAGCTTCATTTCAGGCCTAGGCACTCAAAGGGCATTAAGCATAGAGTGTGAAAACTGAGTTTCCTTGAGAGCTGCTTGGAAGCCTAATGGTTTGTGAAGTTAGTGAGCCAAATGGAGTTGTTCTCCCACAAGAACCACTCGGCTGATTCTTCTTCACTATGCGCTTCACCAACATGTATTGTTTCCTTGATTGAATTAGCTCTCACACCAATATTTGCGCCTAGAACCTTTGCATTGAGGGCTACCTGAAAACGGCTTTGGCGCTGAAGTTGTCTGTGAATGTGGAGTTGGTGGCATGTGAAACCCGCATGTGGAGCATTGGTTTGTGTGGGATGCTCTACCAGGTTCATTCCTAGATAATGCCCTCAAAGGGCATTAAGCCTAGATTGTGCAAGCTGAGTTTCCTTGAGAGCTGCTTGGAAGCCTGATGGTGTGTGAAGTTAGTTAGCCTAATGCAGTTGTTCTCCCACAAGAACCACTCGGCTGATTCTTCTTCAATATGCCCTTCACCAACATGTTGTGTTTCCTTGATTGAATTAGCTCTCACGCCAATATTTGCGCCTAGAGCCTTTGTATTGAGGGCTCTCTGAAAACGGCTTTGGCACTGAAGTTGTCTGTGAATGTGGAGTTGGTGGCATGTGAAACCCGCATGTGGAGCATTGGTTTGTTTGGGATGCTCTACCGGGTTCATTCCTACATATTGCACTCAAACAAAATTAAGCCTAGAGTGTGAAAACTGAGTTTCCTTGAGAGCTGCTTGGAAGCCTGATGGTGTGTGAAGTTAGTGAGCCAAATGGAGTTGTTCTCCCACAAGAACCACTCGGCTGATTCTTCTTCAATATGCGCTTCACCAACATGCAGTGTTTCTTTGATTGAATTAGCTCTCACACCTATATTTGCGCCGAGAGCCTTTGCATTGAGGGCTATGTGAAAATGGCTTTGGCTATGAAGTTGTCTGTGAATGTGGAGTTGGTGGCATGTGAAACCCGCATGTGGAGCATTGGTTTGTGTGGGAAGCTCACCAAGGTTCATTCCTAGATAATGCACTCAAAGGGCATTAAGCCTAGAGTGTGAAAACTGAGTTTCCTTGAGAGCTGCTTGGAAGCCTGATGGTGTGTGAAGTTAGTGAGCCAAATGGAGTTGTTCTCCCACAAGAACCACTCCGCTGATTCTTCTTCAATATGCGCTTCACCAGCATGCAGTGTTTCCTTGATTGAGTTAGCTCTCACACCAATATTTGCGCCTAGAGCTTTTGTATTGAGGGCTATCTGAAAACGGCTTTGGCGCTGAAGTTGTTTGTGAATGTGGAGTTGGTGGCATGTGAAACCCGCATGTGGAGCATTGGATTGTTTGGGAAGCTCTACCAGGTTCATTCCTAGCTAATGCCCTCAAAGGGCATTAAGCCTAGAGTGTGAAAACTGAGTTTCCTTGAGAGCTGCTTGGAAGCCTGATGGTGTGTGAAGTTAGTGAGCCAAATGGAGTTGTTCTCCCACAAGAACCACTCGGCTGATTCTTCTTCAATATGCTCTTCACCAACATGCAGTGTTTCCTTGATTGAATTAGCTCTCACACCAATATTTGGGCCTAGAGCCTTTGTATTGAGGGCTATCTGAAAACGGCTTTGGCGCTGAAGTTGTCTGTGAATGTGGAGTTGGTGGCATGTGAAACCCGCATGTGGAGCATTGGATTGTGTGGGAAGCTCACCAAGCTTCATTTCAGTCCTAGGCACTCAAATTGCATTAAGCCTAGAGTATGAAAGCTGAGTTTCCTTGAGAGCTGCTTGGAAGCCTGATGGTTTTTGAAGTTAGTGAGCCAAATGGAGTTGTTCTCCCACAAGAACCACTCGGCTGATTCTTCTTCAATATGCGCTTCACCAACATGCAGTGTTTCTTTGATTGAATTAGCTCTCACACCAATATTTGGGCCTAGAGCCTTTGCATTGAGGGCTATCTGAAAACGGCTTTGGCTAGGAAGTTGTCTGTGAATGTGGAGTTGGTGGCATGTGAAACCCGCATGTGGAGCATTGGTGTGTGGGAACCTCACCAAGGTTCGTTTCAGTCCTGGGCACTCAAAGGGCATTAAGCCTAGAGTGTGAACACTGAGTTTCCTTGAGAGCTGCATGGAAGACTGATGGTGTGTGAAGTTAGTGAGCCAAATGGAGTTGTTCTCCCACAAGAACCACTCGGCTGATTCTTCTTCAATATGCGCTTCACCAACATGCAGTGTTTCCTTGATTGAATTAGCTCTCACACCAATATTTGGGCCTAGAGCCTTTGCATTGAGGGCTATCTGAAAACGGCTTTGGCGCTGAAGTTGTCTGTGAATGTGGAGTTGGTGGCATGTGAAACTCGCATGTGGCGCATTGGTTTGTGTTGGATGCTCTACCAGGTTCATTCCTGCATAATGCACTCAAAGGGCACTAAGCATAGAGTGTGAAAACTGAGTTTCCTTGAGAGCTGCTTGAGAGCCTGATGGTGTGTGAAATTCGTGAGCCAAATGGAGTTGTTCTCCCACAAGAACCACTCGGCTGATTCTTCTTCAATATGCGCTTCAAAAACATGCAGTGTTTCCTTGATTGAATTAGCTCTCACACCAATATTTATGCCTAAATCCTTTGAATTGAGGGCTATCTGTAAACGGCTTTGGCGCTGAAGTTGTCTGTGAATGTGGAGTTGGTGGCATGTGAAACCCGCATGTGGAGCATTGGTTTGTCTGGGAAGCTCACCAAGGTTCATTTCAGTCCTAGGCTCTCAAAGGGCATTAAGCTTAGAGTGTGAAAACTGAGTTTCGTTGAGAGCTGCTTGGAAGCCTGATGGTGTGTGAAGTTAGTGAGCCAAATGGAGTTGTTCTCCCACAATAACCACTCGGCTGATTTTTCTTCAATATGCGCTTCACCAGCATGCAGTGTTTCCTTGATTGAATTAGCTCTCACACCAATATTTGCGCCTACAGCCTTTGTATTGAGGGCTATCTGAAAACGGTTTTGGCGCTGAAGTTGTCTGTGAATGTGGAGTTGGTGGCATGTGAAACCCGCATGTGGAGCATTGGTTTGTGTGGGAAGCTCACCAAGCTTCATTTCAGGCCTAGGCACTCAAAGGGCATTAAGCATAGAGTGTGAAAACTGAGTTTCCTTGAGAGCTGCTTGGAAGCCTAATGGTTTGTGAAGTTAGTGAGCCAAATGGAGTTGTTCTCCCACAAGAACCACTCGGCTGATTCTTCTTCACTATGCGCTTCACCAACATGTATTGTTTCCTTGATTGAATTAGCTCTCACACCAATATTTGCGCCTAGAACCTTTGCATTGAGGGCTACCTGAAAACGGCTTTGGCGCTGAAGTTGTCTGTGAATGTGGAGTTGGTGGCATGTGAAACCCGCATGTGGAGCATTGGTTTGTGTGGGATGCTCTACCAGGTTCATTCCTAGATAATGCCCTCAAAGGGCATTAAGCCTAGATTGTGCAAGCTGAGTTTCCTTGAGAGCTGCTTGGAAGCCTGATGGTGTGTGAAGTTAGTTAGCCTAATGCAGTTGTTCTCCCACAAGAACCACTCGGCTGATTCTTCTTCAATATGCCCTTCACCAACATGTTGTGTTTCCTTGATTGAATTAGCTCTCACGCCAATATTTGCGCCTAGAGCCTTTGTATTGAGGGCTCTCTGAAAACGGCTTTGGCACTGAAGTTGTCTGTGAATGTGGAGTTGGTGGCATGTGAAACCCGCATGTGGAGCATTGGTTTGTTTGGGATGCTCTACCGGGTTCATTCCTACATATTGCACTCAAACAAAATTAAGCCTAGAGTGTGAAAACTGAGTTTCCTTGAGAGCTGCTTGGAAGCCTGATGGTGTGTGAAGTTAGTGAGCCAAATGGAGTTGTTCTCCCACAAGAACCACTCGGCTGATTCTTCTTCAATATGCGCTTCACCAACATGCAGTGTTTCTTTGATTGAATTAGCTCTCACACCTATATTTGCGCCGAGAGCCTTTGCATTGAGGGCTATGTGAAAATGGCTTTGGCTATGAAGTTGTCTGTGAATGTGGAGTTGGTGGCATGTGAAACCCGCATGTGGAGCATTGGTTTGTGTGGGAAGCTCACCAAGGTTCATTCCTAGATAATGCACTCAAAGGGCATTAAGCCTAGAGTGTGAAAACTGAGTTTCCTTGAGAGCTGCTTGGAAGCCTGATGGTGTGTGAAGTTAGTGAGCCAAATGGAGTTGTTCTCCCACAAGAACCACTCGGCTGATTCTTCTTCAATATGCGCTTCACCAACATGTATTGTTTCCTTGATTGAATTAGCTCTCACACCAATATTTGCACCTAGAGCCTTTGTATTGAGGGCTGTCTGAAAACGGCTTTGGCGCTGAAGTGGTCTGTGAATGTGGAGTTGGTGGCATGTGAAACCCGCATGTGGAGCATTGGTTTGAGTGGGAAGCTCACCAAGCTTCATTTCAGTCCTAGGCACTCAAAGGGCATTAAGCCTAGAGTGTGAAAACTGAGTTTCCTAGAGAGCTACTTGGAAGCCTGATGGTGTGTGAAGTTAGTGAGCCAAATGGAGTTGTTCTCCCACAAGAACCACTCGGCTGATTCTTCTTCAATATGCGCTTCACCAACATGCAGTGTTTCCTTGATTGAATTAGCTCTCACACCAATATTTGCGCCTAGAGCCTTTGTATTGAGGGCTATCTGAAAACGGCTTTGGCGCTGAAGTTGTCTGTGAATGTGGAGTTGGTGGCATGTGAAATCTGCATGTGGAGCATTGGTTTCTGTGTGAAGCTCACCAAGGTCTGTTTCAGTCCTAGGCACTCAAAGGGCATTAAGCCTAGAGTGTGAAAACTGAGTTTCCTTGAGAACTGCTTGGAAGCCTGATGGTGTGTGAAGTTAGTGAGCCAAATGGAGTTGTTCTCCCACAAGAACCACTCGGCTGATGCTTCTTCAATATGCGCTTCACCACCATATATTGTTTCCTTGATTGAATTAGCTCTCACACCAATGTTTGGGCCTAGAGCCTTTGTATTGAGGGCTATCAGAAAATGGCTTTGCTGCTGAAGTTGTCTGTGAATGTGGAGTTGGTGGCATGTGAAGCCCGCATGTGGAGCATTGGTTTGTGTGGGATGTTCTACCAGGTTCATTCCTAGATAATGCACTCAAAGTGCATTAAGCCTAGAGTGTGAAAACCGAATTTCATTGAGAGCTGCTTGGAAGCCAGATGGTGTGTGAAGTTAGTGAGCCAAATGGAGTTGTTCTCCCACAAGAACCACTCGGCTGATTCTTCTTCAATATGCGCTTCACCAACATGCAGTGTTTCCTTGATTGAATTAGCTCTCACAACAATATTTGCACCTAGAGCCTCTGTATTGAGGGCTATCTGAAAATGGCTTTGGAGCTGAAGTTGTCTGTGAATGTGGAGTTGGTGGCATGTGAAACTCGCATGTGGAGCATTTGTTTGTGTGGGATGCTCTACCAGGCTCATTCCTAGATAATGCACTCAAAGGGCATTAAGCCTAGAGTGTGAAAACTGAGTTTCCTTGAGAGCTGCTTGGAAGCCTGATGGTGTGTGAAGTTAGTGAGTCAAATGGAGTTGTTCTCCCACAAGAACCACTCGGCTGATTCTTCTTCAATATGCGCTTCACCAACATGCAGTGTTTCCTTGATTGAATTACTGTCACACCAATATTTGCGCCTAGAGCCTTTGTATTGAGGGCTATCTGAAAACGGCTTTGCTGCTGAAGTTATCTGTGAATGTGGAGTTGGTGGCATGTAAAGCCCGCATGTGGAGCATTGGTTTCTGTGGGAAGTTCTACCAGGTTCATTCCTAGATAATGCACTCAAAGGGTATTAAGCCTAGAGTGTGAAAACCGAATTTCCTTGAGAGCTACTTGGAAGCCTGATGGTGTGTGAAGTTAGTGAGCCAAATGGAGTTGTTCTCCCACAAGAACCACTCGGCTGATTCTTCTTCAATATGCGCTTCACCAACATGCACTGTTTCCTTGATTGAACTAGCTCTCACACCAATATTTGCGCCTAGAGCCTTTGTATTGAGGGCTGTCTGAAAACGGCTTTGGCGCTGAAGTGGTCTGTGAATGTGGAGTTGGTGGCATGTGAAACCCGCATGTGGAGCATTGGTTTGTGTGGGAAGCTCACCAAGCTTCATTTGAGTCCTAGGCACTCAAAGGGCATTAAGCCTAGAGTGTGAAAACTGAGTTTCCTTGAGAGATGCATGGAAGCCTGATGGTGTGTGAAGTTAGTGAGCCAAATGGAGTTGTTCTCCCACAATAACCACTCGGCTGATTCTTCTTCAATATGCGCTTCACCAACATATATTGTTTCCTTGATTGAATTAGCTCTCACACCAATGTTTGTGCCTAGAGCCTGTGTATTGAGGGCTATCTGAAAACGGCTTTGGCGATGAAGTTGTCTGTGAATGTGGAGTTGGTGGCATGTGAAACCCACATGTGCAGCATTGGTTTGTCTGGGATGCTCTACCAGTTTCATTCCTAGATAATGCACTCAAAGGGCATTAAGCCTAGAGTGTGTAAACTGAGTTTCCTTGAGAGCTGCTTGGAAGCCTGATGGTGTGTGAAGTTAGTGAGCCAAATGGAGTTGTTCTCCCACAAGAACCACTCGGCTGATTCTTCTTCACTATGCGCTTCACCAACATGCACTGTTTCCTTGATTGAACTAGCTCTCACACCAATATTTGCGCCTAGAGCCTTTGTTTTGAGGGCTATCTGAAAATGGCTTTGCTGCTGAAGTTGTCTGTGAATGTGGAGTTGGTGGCATGTGAAGCCCGCTTGTGGAGCATTGGTTTCTGTGGGATGTTCTACCAGATTCATTCCTAGATAATGCACTCAAAGGGCATTAAGCCTAGAGTGCGAAAACTGAGTTTCCTTGAGAGCTGCTTGAAAGCCTGATGGTGTGTGAAGTTAGTGAGCCAAATGGAGTTGTTCTCCCACAAGAACCACTCGGCTGATTCTTCTTCAATATGCGCTTCACCAACATGTATTGTTCCTGATTGAATTAGCTCTCACACCAATATTTGCACCTAGAGCCTCTGTATGGAGGGCTATCTGAAAACGGTTTTGGCGCTGAAGTTGTCTGTGAATGTGGAGTTGGTGGCATGTGAAACCCGCATGTGGAGCATTGCTTTGTGTGGGAAGCTCACCAAGCTTCATTTCAGTCCTAGGCACTCAAAGGGCATTAAGCATAGAGTGTGAAAACTGAGTTTCCTTGAGAGCTGCTTGGAAGCCTGATGGTGTGTGAAGTTAGTGAGCCAAATGGAGTTGTTCTCCCACAAGAACCACTCGGCTGATTCTTCTTCAATATGCGCTTCACCAACATGCAGTGTTTCCTTGATTGAATTAGCTCTCACACCAATATTTGCGCCTAGAGCCTTTGCATTGAGGGCTATGTGAAAACGGCTTTGGCGCTGAAGTTGTCTGTGAATGTGGAGTTGGTGGCATGTGAAACCTGCCATGCTGGAGCATTGGTTTGTTTGGGAAGCTCACCAAGGTTCTTTTCAGTTCTGGCACTCAAAGGGCATTAAGCCTAGAATGTGAAAATGAGTTTTGTTGAGAGTTGCATGGAAGCCTGATGGTGTGTGAAGTTAGTGAGCCAAATGGAGTTGTTTCTCCCACAAGAACCACTCGGCTGATTCTTCTTCAATATGCGCTTCACCAACATGCAGTGTTTCCTTGATTGAATTAGCTCTCACACCAATATTGGCGCCTAGAGCCTTTTGCTTTGAGGGCTATGTGAAAACGGCTTTGTCGCTGAAGTTGTCTGTGAATGTGGAGTTGGTGATGTCTTTATTTTGTTGTTTGAAAACCCGCATGTGGAGCATGGTTTGTGTGGGATGCTCTACCAGGATCATTCCTACATAATGCACTCAAAGGGCATTAAGCCTAGAGTGTGAAACTGAGTTTCCTTGAGAGCTGCTTGGAAGCCTGATGGTGTGTGAAGTTAGTGAGCCAAATGGAGTTTGTTCTCCCACAAGAACCACTCGGCTGATTCTTCTTCAATATGCGCTTCACCAACATGCAGTGTTTCCTTGATTGAATTAGCTCTCACACCAATATTTGCGCCGAGAGCCTTTGCATTGAGGGCTATCTGAAAGCGGCTTTGGTGCTGAAGTTGTCTGTGAATGTGGAGTTGGTGGCATGTGAAACCTGCATGTGGAGCATTGGTTTCAGTGTGAAGCTCACCAAGGTTCGTTTCAGTCCTAGTCACTCAAAGGCCATTAAGCCTAGAGTGTGAAAACCGAGTTTCCTTGAGAACTGCATGGAAGCCTGATGGTGTGTGAAGTTAGTGAGCCAAATGGAGTTGTTCTCCCACAAGAACCACTCGGCTGATTCTTCTTCAATATGCGCTTCACCAACATGCAGTGTTTCCTTGATTGAATTAGCTCTCACACCAAAATATACTTGGGCCTAGACCCTTTGTATTGAGGCTATCTGAAAACGGCTTTGGCGCTGAAGTTGTCTGTGAAGGTGGAGTTGGTGGCATGTGAAACCCGCATGTGGAGCATTGGTTTGTGTGGGATATTCTACCAGATTCATTCTAGGTAATGCACTCAAAGGGCATTAAGCTAGAGTGTGAAAACTGAGTTTCCTTGAGAGCTGCTTGGAAGCCTGATGGTGTGTGAAGTTATTGAGCCAAATGGAGTTGTTCTCCCACAAGAACCACTCGCTGATTCTTCTTCAATATGCGCTTCACAACATGCAGTGTTTCCTTGATTGAATTAGCTCTCACACCAATATTTGCGCCTAGAGCCTTTGTATTGAGGGCTATGTGAAAATGGCTTTGGCGCTGAGTTGTCTGTGAATGTGGAGTTGGTGTCATGTGAAACCCGCATGTGGAGCATTGGTTTGTGTGGGATGCTCTACCAGGCTCATTCCTACATAATGCACTCAAAGGGCATTAAGCCTAGAGTGTGAAAACTGAGTTTCCTTGAGAGCTGCTTGGAAGCCTGATGGTGTGTGAAGTTAGTGAGCCAAACGGAGTTGTTCTCCCACAAGAGCCACTCGGCTGATTCTTCTTCAATATGAGCTTCACCAACATGCAGTGTTTTCCTTGATTGAATTAGCTCTCACACCAATATTTGCGCCTAGAGCCTTTGTATTGAGGGCTATCTGAAACGGCTTTGGCGCTGAAGTTGTCTGTGAATGTGGAGTGGGTGGCATGTGAAACCCGCATGTGGAGCATTGGTTTGTGTGGGAAGCTCGCCAAGGTTCATTTCAGTCCTAGGCACTCAAAGGGCATTAAGCCTAGAGTGTGAAAGCTGAGTTTCCTTGAGAGCTGCTTGGAAGCCTGATGGTGTGTGAAGTTAGTGAGCCAAATGGAGTTGTTCTCCCACAAAACCACTCGGCTGATTCTTCTTCAATATGCGCTTCACCAACATGCAGTGTTTCCTTGATCGAATTAGCTCTCACAGTTATATATATTGGTCCTAGAGCCTTTGTATTGAGGGCTATCTGAAAACGGCTTTGGCGCTGAAGTTGTCTGTGAATGTGGAGTTGATGGCATGTGAAACCCGCATGTGGAGCATTGGTTTGTGTGGGATGCTCTACCAGGTTCATTCCTAGATAATGCACTCAAAGGGCATTAAGCCTAGAGTGTGAAAACAGAGTTTCCCTGAGAGCTGCTTGGAAGCCTGATGGTGTGTGAACTTACTGAGCCAAACGGAGTTGTTCTCCCACAAGAACCACTCGGCTGATTCTTCTTCAATAAGCGCTTCACCAGCATGCAGTGTTTCCTTGACTGAATTAGCTCTCACACAATATTTGAGCCTAGAGCCTTTGTATTGAGGGCTATCTGAAAACGGCTTTGTCGCTGAAGTTGTCTGTGAATGTGGAGTTGGTGGCATGTGAAACCCGCATGTGGAGCATTGGTTTCTGTGTGAAACTCACCAAGGTTCGTTTCAGTCCTAGGCACTCAAACGTCATTAAGCCAAGAGTGTGAAAACTGAGTTTCTTTGAGAACTGCATGGAAGCCTTATGGTGTGTGAAGTTAGTGAGCCAAATGGAGTTGTTCTCCCACAAGAACCACTCGGCTGATTCTTCTTCAATATGCTCTTCACAACATGCAGTGTTTCATTGATTGACTTAGCTCTCACACCAATATTGGCGCCTAGATAATTTGCCTTTGAGGGCTATCTGAAAACGGCTTTGGCGCTGAAGTTGTCTGTGAATGTGGAGTTGTTGGCATGTGAAACCCGCATGTGGAGCATTGGTTTGTGTGGGATGCTCGACCAGGCTCATTCCTACATAATGCACTCAAAGGGCATTAAGGCTAGAGTGTGAAAAATGAGTTTCCTTGAGAGCTGCTTGAAAGCCTGATGGTGTGTGAAGTTAGTGAGCCAAATGGAGTTGTTTTCCCACAAGAACCACTCGGCTGATTCTTCTTCAATATGCGCTTCACCAACATGCAGTGTTTTCCTTGACTGAATTAGCTCTCACAACAATATTTGGGCCTAGAGCCTTTGTATTGAGGGCTATCTGAAAATGGCTTTGGCGCTGAAGTGGTCTGTGAATGTGGAGTTGGTGGCATGTGAAACCCGCATGTGGAGCATTGGTTTGTGTGGGATGCTCTACCAGATTCTTTCCTAGATAATGCACTCAAAGGGCATTAAGCCCAGAGTGTGAAAACTGAGTTTCCTTGAGAGCTGCTTGGAAGCCTGATGGTGTGTGAAGTTAGTGAGCCAAATGGAGTTGTTCTCCACAAGAACCACTCGGCTGATTCTTCTTCAATATGCGCTTCACCAACATGCAGTGTTTCCTTGATTGAATTAGCTCTCACACCAAAATATACTTGGGCCTAGACCCTTTGTATTGAGGGCTATCTGAAAACTTCTTTGGCGCTGAAGTTGTCTGTGAATGTGGAGTTGGTGGCATGTGAAACCCGCATGTGGAGCATTGGTTTGTGTGGAAGCTCACCAAGGTTCATTTCAGTCAAAGGCACTCAAAGGGCATTAAGCCTAGAGTGTGAAAACTGAGTTTCCTTGAGAGCTGCTTGGAAGCCTGATGGTGTGTGAAGTTAGTGAGCCAAATGGAGTTGTTCTCCCACAAGAACCACTCGGCTGATTCTTCTTCAATATGCGCTTCACCAACATGCAGTGTTTCCTTGATTGAATTAGCTCTCACACCAATATTTGCGCCTAGAGCCTTTGTATTGAGGGCTATTTGAAAACGGCTTTGGCGCTGAAGTTGTCTGTGAATGTGGAGTTGGTGGCATGTGAAACCCGCATGTGGAGCATTGGTTTGTGTGGGAAGCTCGCCAAGGTTCATTTCAGTCATAGGCACTCAAAGGGCATTAAGCCTAGAGTGTGAAAGCTGAGTTTCCTTGAGAGCTGCTTGAAGCCTGATGGTGTGTGAAGTTAGTGAACCAAATGGAGTTGTTCTCCCACAAGAACCACTCGGCTGATTCTTCTTCAATATGCGCTTCACCAACATGCAGTGTTTCCTTGATTGAATTAGCTCTCACACCAATATTTGCACCTAGAGCCTTTGTATTGATGGTATGTGAAAACGGCTTTGGCGCTGAAGTTGTCTGTGAATGTGGAGCATTGGTTTGCATGTGAAACCCGCATGTGGAGCATTGGTTTGTGTGGGAGTCTCACCCAGCTTCATTTCAGTCCTAGGCACTCAAAGGGCATTAAGCCTTGTGTGTGAAAACTGAGTTTCCGTGAGAGCTGCTTGGAAGCCTGATGGTGTGTGAAGTTAGTGAGCCAAATGGAGTTGTTCTCCCACAAGAACCACTCGGCTGATTCTTCTTCAATATGCGCTTCACCAACATGCAGTGTTTCATTGATTGAATTAGCTCTCACACCAATATTTGCGCCTAGAGCCTTTGCATTGAGGGCTATGTGAAACGGCTTTGGCGCTGAAGTTGTCTGTGAATGTGGAGTTGGTGGCATGTGAAACCCGCATGTGGAGCATTGGTTTGTGTGGGAAGCTCACCAAGGTTCATTTCAATCCAGGGCCATCAAAGCGAATTAAGCCTAGAGCGTGTGAAACCTGAGTTTCCTTGAGAGCTGCTTGGAAGCCTGATGGTGTGTGAAGTTAGTGAGCCAAATGGAGTTGTTCTCCCACAAGAAACACTCGGCTGATTCTTCTTCAATATGCTCTTCACCAACATGCAGTGTTTCCTTGATTGAATTAGCTCTCACACCAATATTTGCGCCTAGAGCCTTTGTATTGGGGGTTATCTGAAAATGGCTTTGGCTAGGAAGTTGTCTGTGAATGTGGAGTTGGTGGCATGTGAAACCCGCATGTGGAGCATTGGTTTCTGTGGGAAGTTCACCAAGCTTCATTTCAGTCCTAGGCACTCAAAGGGCATTAAGCCTAGAGTGTGAAAACTGAGTTTCCTGGAGAGCTGCTTGGAAGCCTAATGGTGTGTGAAGTTAGTGAGCCAAATGGAGTTGTTCTCCCAGAAGAACCACTCGGCTGATTCTTCTTCAATATTCGCTTCAACAACATGCAGTGTTTCCTTGATTGAATTAGCTCTCACACCAATATATACTTGGGTCTAGAACCTTTGTATTGAGGGCTATCTGAAAACGACTTTGGCGCTGAACTTGTCTGTGAATGTGGAGTTGGTGGCATGTGAAACCCGCATGTGGAGCATTGGTTTGTGTGGGATGCTCTACCAGGTTCATTCCTAGATAATAGGCCCTCAAAGGGCATTAAGCCTAGAGTGTGAAAACTGAGTTTCCTTGAGAGCTGCTTGGAAGCCTGATGGTGTGTGAAGTTACTGAGCCAAATGGAGTTTTTCTCCCACAAGAACCACTCTGCTGATTCTTTTTCAATATGCGCTTCACCAACCTGCAGTGTTTCCTTGATTGAATATTTGCACCAATATTTGGGCCTAGAACATTTGTATTGAGGGCTATCTGAAAACGGCTTTGGCGCTGAAGTTGTCTGTGAGTGTGGAGTTGGTGGCATGTGAAACCCGCATGTGGAGCAATGGATTGTGTGGGAGTCTCACCCAGCTTCATTTCAGTCCTAGGCACTCAAAGGGCATTAAGCATAGAGGGTGAAAACTGAGTTTCCTTGAGAGCTGCTTGGAAGCCTGATGGTGTGTGAAGTTACTGAGCCAAATGGAGTTGTTCTCCCACAAGAACCACTTTGCTGATTCTTCCTCAATATGCGCTTCAACAACATGCAGTGTTTCCTTGATTGAATTAGCTCTCAAACCAATATTTGCGCCTAGAACCTTTGTATTGAGGGCTATCTGAAAATGGCTTTGGCGCTGAAGTTGTCTGTGAATGTGGAGTTGGTGGCATGTGAAACCCGTATGTGGAGCATTGGTTTGTGTGGGATGCTCTACCAGGTTCATTCCTAGATAATGCACTCAAAGGGCATTAAGCCTAGAGTGTGAAAACTGAGTTTCCTTGAGAGCTGCTTGGAAGCCTGATGGTGTGTGAAGTTATTGAGCCAAATGGAGTTGTTCTCCCACAAGAACCACTCGGCTGATTCTTCTTCAATATGTGCTTCACCAACATGCAGTGTTTCCTTGATTGAATTAGCTCTCACACCAATATTTGCGCCTAGAGCCTTTCTATTGAGGGCTATCTGAAAATGGCTTTGGCGCTGAATTTGTCTGTGAGTGTGGAGTTGGTGGCATGTGAAACCCGCATGTGGAGCATTGGTTTGTGTGGGAGTCTCACCCAGCTTCATTTCAGTCCTAGGCACTCAAAGGGCATTAAGCCTAGAGTGTGAAAACTGAGTTTCCTTGAGAGCTGCTTGGAAGCCTGATGGTGTGTGAAGTTAGTGAGCCAAATGGAGTGTTCTCGCACCAGAACCACTCGGCTGATTCTTCTTCAATATGCGCTTCACCAACATGCAGTGTTTCCTTGATTGAATTAGCTCTCACACCAATATATACTTGTGCCTAGAGCCTTTGTATTGAGGGCAATCTGAAAACGGCTTTGGCGCTGAAGTTGTCTGTGAATGTGGAGTTGGTGGCATGTGAAACCCGCATGTGGAGCATTGGTTTTTGTGGGAAGCCCACCAAGCTTCTTTTCAGTCCTAGGCACTCAAAGGGCATTAAGCCTAGAGTGTGAATGCTGAGTTTCCGTGAGAGCTGCTTGGAAGCCTGATGGGGTATGAAGTTAGTGAGAGAAATGGAGTTGTTCTCCCACAAGAACCACTCGGCTGATTCTTCTTCAATATTCGCTTCACCAACATGCAGTGTTTCCTTGATTAAATTAGTTCTCACACAGATATTTGCAATTAGAGCCTTTGTATTGAGGGCTATGTGAAAACGGCTTTGGCGCTGAAGTTGTCTGTGAATGTGGAGTTGGTATCATGTGAAACCCGCATGTGGAGCATTGGTTTGTGTGGGTAGCCCACCAAGCTTGTTTTCAGTCCTAGGCACTCAAAGGGCATTAAGCCTGGAGTGTGAATGTTGAGTTTCCTTGAGAGCTGCTTGGAAGCCTGATGGTGTGTGAAGTTAGTGAGCCAAATGGAGTTGTTCTCCCACAAGAACCACTCGGCTGATTCTTCTTCAATATGCGCTTCACCAACATGCAGTGTTTCCTTGATTGAATTAGCTCTCACACCAATATATACTTGTGCCTAGAGCCTTTGTATTGAGGGCTATCTGAAAACGGCTTTGGCGCTGAAGTTGTCTGTGAATGTGGAGTTGGTGGCATGTGAAACCCGCATGTGGAGCATTGGTTTGTGTGGGAAGCTCACCAAGCTTCATTTCAGTCCTAGGCACTCAAAGGGCATTAAGCCTAGAGTGTGAAAACTGAGTTTGCTTAAGAGCTGCTTGGAAGCCTGATGGTGTGTGAAGTTAGTGAGCCGAATGGAGTTGTTCTCCCACAAGAATCACTCTGCTGATTCTTCTTCAATATGCGCTTCACAAACATGCAGTGTTTCCTTGATTGAATTATCTCTCACAACAATATATACTTGGGGCTAAAACCTTTGTATTGAGGGCTATCTGAAAACGACTTTGGCGCTGATGTTGTCTGTGAATGTGGAGTTGGTGGCATGTGAAACCCGCATGTGGAGCATTGGTTTGTGTGGCATGTTCTACCAGATTCATTCCTAGGTAATGCACTCAAAGGGCATTAAGCCTAGAGTGTGAAAACTGAGTTTCCTGGAGAGCTGCTTGGAAGCCTGATGGTGTGTGAAGTTAGTGAGCCAAATGGCGTTATTCTCCCACAAGAACCACTCGGCTGATTCTTCTTCAATATGCGCTTCACCAACATGCAGTGTTTCCTTGATTGAATTAGCTCTCACACCAATATTTGGGCCTAGAACCTTTGTATTGAGGGCTATCTGAAAACGGCTGTGGCGCTGAAGTAGTCTATGAATGTGGAGTTGGTGGCATGTGAAACCCGCATGTGGAGCATTGGTTTGTGTGGGAAGCTCACCAAGCTTCATTTCAGTCCTGGGCCCTCAAAGGGCATTAAGCATCGAGTGTGAAAACTGAGTTTCCTGGAGAGCTGCTTGGAAGCCTGATGGTGTGTGAAGTTAGTGAGCCAAATGGAGTTGTTCTCCCACAAGAACCACTCGGCTGATTCTTCTTCAATATGCGCTTCACCAACATGCAGTGTTTCCTTGATTGAATTAGCTCTCACAACAATGTATACTTGGTCCTAGAGCCTTTGTATTGAGGGCTATCTGAAAACGGCTTTGGCTAGGAATTTGTCTGTGAATGTGGAGTTGGTATCATGTGAAACCCGCATGTGGAGCATTGGTTTGTGTGGGAAGCTCACCATGCTTCATTTCAGTCCTACATAATGCACTCAAAGGGCATTAAGCCTAGAGTGTGAATGCTGAGCTTCCGTGAGAGCTGCTAGGAAGCCTGATGGTGTGTGAAGTTAGTGAGCCAAATGGAGTTGTTCTCCCACAAGAACCACTCGGCTGATTCTTCTTCAATATTCGCTTCACCAACATGCAGTGTTTCCTTGATTGAATTAGCTCTCACACCAATATTTGCACCTAGAGACTTTGTATTGAGGGCTATCTGAAAACGGCTTTGGCTAGGAAGTTGTCTGTGAATGTAGAGTTGGTGGCATGTGAAACCCGCATGTGGAGCATTGGTTTGTGTGGGAAGCTCACCAAGCTTCATTTCAGTCCTAGGCACTCAAAGGGCATTAAGCCTAGTGTTTGAAAACTGAGTTTCCTGGAGAGCTGCTTGGAAGCCTGATGGTGTGTGAAGTTAGTGAGCCAAATGGAGTTGTTCTCCCACAAGAACCACTCAGCTGATTCTTCTTCAATATGCGCTTCACCAACATGCAGTGTTTCATTGATTGAATTAGCTCTCACACCAATATTGGCGCCTAGATAATTTGCTTTGAGGGCTATCTGAAAACGGCTTTGGCGCTGAAGTTGTCTGTGAATGTGGAGTTGGTGGCATGTGAAACCCGCATGTGGAGCATTGGTTTGTGTGGGAAGCTCACCAAGGTTCATTTCAATCCAGGGCCATCAAAGCGAATTAAGCCTAGAGCGTGTGAAACCTGAGTTTCCTTGAGAGCTGCTTGGAAGCCTGATGGTGTGTGAAGTTAGTGAGCCAAATGGAGTTGTTCTCCCACAAGAAACACTCGGCTGATTCTTCTTCAATATGCGCTTCACCAACATGCAGTGTTTCCTTGATTGAATTAGCACTCACACCAATATTTGCGCCTAGAGCCTTTGTATTGGGGGCTATCTGAAAATGGCTTTGGCTAGGAAGTTGTCTGTGAATGTGGAGTTGGTGGCATGTGAAACCCGCATGTGGAGCATTGGTTTCTGTGGGAAGTTCACCAAGCTTCATTTCAGTCCTAGGCACTCAAAGGGCATTAAGCCTAGAGTGTGAAAACTGAGTTTCCTGGAGAGCTGCTTGGAAGCCTAATGGTGTGTGAAGTTAGTGAGCCAAATGGAGTTGTTCTCCCAGAAGAACCACTCGGCTGATTCTTCTTCAATATTCGCTTCAACAACATGCAGTGTTTCCTTGATTGAATTAGCTCTCACACCAATATATACTTGGGTCTAGAACCTTTGTATTGAGGGCTATCTGAAAACGACTTTGGCGCTGAAGTTGTCTGTGAATGTGGAGTTGGTGGCATGTGAAACCAATGTGGAGTTGGTGGCATGTGAAACCCGCATGTGGAGCATTGGTTTGTGTGGGATGCTCTACCAGGTTCATTCCTAGATAATAGGCCCTCAAAGGGCATTAAGCCTAGAGTGTGAAAACTGAGTTTCCTTGAGAGCTGCTTGGAAGCCTGATGGTGTGTGAAGTGAGTGAGCCAAATGGAGTTGTTCTCGCACAAGAAACACTCGGCTGATGCTTCTTCAATATGCGCTTCACCAACATGCAGTGTTTCCTTGATTGAATTAGCTGTCACACCAAAATATACTTGGGCCTAGACCCTTTGTATTGAGGGCTATGTGAAAACGGCTTTGGCGCTGAAGTTGTCTGTGAATGTGGAGTTGGTGGCATGTGAAACCCGCATGTGGAGCATTGGTTTGTGTGGGATGCTCTACCAGGCTCAATCCTACATAATTCACTCAAAGGGCATTAAGCCTAGAGTGTGAAAACTGAGTTTCCTTGAGAGCTGCTTGGAAGCCTGATGGTGTGTGAAGTTAGTGAGCCAAATGGAGTTGTTCTCCCACAAGAGCCACTCGGCTGATTCTTCTTCAATATGAGCTTCACCAACATGCAGTGTTTTCCTTGATTGAATTAGCTCTCACACCAATATTTGCGCCTAGAGCCTTTGTATTGAGGGCTATCTGAAAACGGCTTTGGCGCTGAAGTTGTCTGTGAATGTGGAGTGGGTGGCATGTGAAACCCGCATGTGGAGCATTGGTTTGTGTGGGAAGCTCGCCAAGGTTCATTTCAGTCCTAGGCACTCAAAGGGCATTAAGCCTAGAGTGTGAAAGCTGAGTTTCCTTGAGAGCTGCTTGGAAGCCTGATGGTGTGTGAAGTTAGTGAGCCAAATGGAGTTGTTCTCCCACAAGAACCACTCGGCTGATTCTTCTTCAATATGCTCTTCACCAACATACAGTGTTTCCTTGATTGAATTAGCTCTCACAGTTATATATATTGGTCCTACCGCCTTTGTATTGAGGGCTATCTGAAAACGGCTTTGGCGCTGAAGTTGTCTGTGAATGTGGAGTTGGTGGCATGTGAAACCCGCATGTGGAGCATTGGTTTGTGTGGGATGCTCTAGCAGGATCATTCCTACATAATGCACTCAAAGGGCATTAAGCCTAGACTGTGAAAACTGAGTTTCCTTGAGAGCTGCTTGAAAGCCTGATGGTGTGTGAAGTTAGTGAGCCAAATGGAGTTGTTCTCCCACAAGAACCACTCGGCTGATTCTTCTTCAATATGCGCTTCACCAACATGCAGTGTTTCCTTGATTGAATTAGCTCTCACACCAATATTTGCGCCTAGAACCTTTGCATTGAGGGCTATCTGAAAACGGCTTTGGCGCTGAAGTTGTCTTTGAATGTGGAGTTGGTGGCATGTGAAACCCGCATGTGGAGCATTGGTTTGTGTGGGATGTTCTACCAGGTTCATTCCTGGATAATGCACTCAAAGGGCATTGACCCTAGAGTGTGAAAACTGAGTTTCCTTGAGAGCTGCTTGGAAGCCTGATGGTGTGTGAAGTTAGTGAGCCAAATGGAGTTGTTCTCCCACAAGAACCACTCGGCTGATTCTTCTTCAATATGCGCTTCACCAACATGCAGTGTTTCCTTGATTGAATTAGCTCTCACACCAAAATATACTTGGGCCTAGACCCTTTGTATTGAGGGCTATCTGAAAACGGCTTTGGCGCTGAAGTTGTCTGTGAATGTGGAGTTGGTGGCATGTGTAACCTGCATGTGGAGCATTGGTTTCTGTGTGAAGCTCACCAAGGTTCGTTTCAGTCCTAGGCACTCAAACGTCATTAAGCCAAGAGTGTGAAAACTGAGTTTCTTTGAGAACTGCATGGAAGCCTTATGGTGTGTGAAGTTAGTGAGCCAAATGGAGTTGTTCTCCCACAAGAACCACTCGGCTGATTCTTCTTCAATATGCTCTTCACCAACATGCAGTGTTTCATTGATTGACTTAGCTCTCACACAAATATTGGCGCCTAGATAATTTGCTTTGAGGGCTATCTGAAAACGGCTTTGGCGCTGAAGTTGTCTGTGAATGTGGAGTTGGTGGCATGTGAAACCCGCATGTGGAGCATTGGTTTGTGTGGGATGCTCGACCAGGCTCATTCCTACATAATGCACTCAAAGGGCATTAAGCCTAGAGTGTGAAAAATGAGTTTCCTTGAGAGCTGCTTGAAAGCCTGATGGTGTGTGAAGTTAGTGAGCCAAATGGAGTTGTTTTCCCACAAGAACCACTCGGCTGATTCTTCTTCAATATGCGCTTCACCAACATGCAGTGTTTCCTTGACTGAATTAGCTCTCACAACAATATTTGGGCCTAGAGCCTTTGTATTGAGGGCTATCTGAAAATGGCTTTGGCGCTGAAGTGGTCTGTGAATGTGGAGTTGGTGGCATGTGAAACCCGCATGTGGAGCATTGGTTTGTGTGGGATGCTCTACCAGATTCTTTCCTAGATAATGCACTCAAAGGGCATTAAGCCCAGAGTGTGAAAACTGAGTTTCCTTGAGAGCTGCTTGGAAGCCTGATGGTGTGTGAAGTTAGTGAGCCAAATGGAGTTGTTCTCCCACAAGAACCACTCGGCTGATTCTTCTTCAATATGCGCTTCACCAACATGCAGTGTTTCCTTGATTGAATTAGCTCTCACACCAAAATATACTTGGGCCTAGACCCTTTGTATTGAGGGCTATCTGAAAACTTCTTTGGCGCTGAAGTTGTCTGTGAATGTGGAGTTGGTGGCATGTGAAACCCGCATGTGGAGCATTGGTTTGTGTGGGAAGCTCACCAAGGTTCATTTCAGTCAAAGGCACTCAAAGGGCATTAAGCCTAGAGTGTGAAAACTGAGTTTCCTTGAGAGCTGCTTGGAAGCCTGATGGTGTGTGAAGTTAGTGAGCCAAATGGAGTTGTTCTCCCACAAGAACCACTCGGCTGATTCTTCTTCAATATGCGCTTCACCAACATGCAGTGTTTCCTTGATTGAATTAGCTCTCACACCAATATTTGCGCCTAGAGCCTTTGTATTGAGGGCTATTTGAAAACGGCTTTGGCGCTGAAGTTGTCTGTGAATGTGGAGTTGGTGGCATGTGAAACCCGCATGTGGAGCATTGGTTTGTGTGGGAAGCTCGCCAAGGTTCATTTCAGTCATAGGCACTCAAAGGGCATTAAGCCTAGAGTGTGAAAGCTGAGTTTCCTTGAGAGCTGCTTGGAAGCCTGATGGTGTGTGAAGTTAGTGAACCAAATGGAGTTGTTCTCCCACAAGAACCACTCGGCTGATTCTTCTTCAAAATGCGCTTCACCAACATGCAGTGTTTCCTTGATTGAATTAGCTCTCACACCAATATTTGCACCTAGAGCCTTTGTATTGATGGGTATGTGAAAACGGCTTTGGCGCTGAAGTTGTCTGTGAATGTGGAGCATTGGTTTGCATGTGAAACCCGCATGTGGAGCATTGGTTTGTGTGGGAGTCTCACCCAGCTTCATTTCAGTCCTAGGCACTCAAAGGGCATTAAGCCTTGTGTGTGAAAACTGAGTTTCCGTGAGAGCTGCTTGGAAGCCTGATGGTGTGTGAAGTTAGTGAGCCAAATGGAGTTGTTCTCCCACAAGAACCACTCGGCTGATTCTTTTTCAATATGCGCTTCAGCAACATGCAGTGTTTCCTTGATTGAATTAGCTCTCACACCAATATTTGCGCCTAGAGCCTTTGTATTGAGGGCTATCTGAAAACGACTTTGGCGTTGAAGTTGTCTGTGAATGTGGAGTTGGTGGCATGTGAAACCCGCATGTGGAGCATTGGTTTGTGTGGGATGCTGTACCAGGTTCATTCCTAGATAATGCACTCAAAGGGCATTAAGCCGAGAGTGTGAAAACTGAGTTTCCTTGAGAGCTGCTTGGAAGCCTGATGGTGTGTGAAGTTAGTGAGCCAAATGGAGTTGTTCTCCCACAAGAACCACTCGGCTGATTCTTCTTCAATATGCGCTTCACCAACATGCAGTGTTTCCTTGATTGAATTAGCTCTCACAACAATGTATACTTGGTCCAAGAGACTTTGTATTGAGGGCTATCTGAAAACGGCTTTGGCTAGGAATTTGTCTGTGAATGTGGAGTTGGTATCATGTGAAACCCGCATGTGGAGCATTGGTTTGTGTGGGAAGCTCACCATGCTTCATTTCAGTCCTAGGCATTCAAAGGGCATTAAGCCTAGTGTGTGAAAACTGAGTTTCCGTGAGAGCTGCTTGGAAGCCTGATGGTGTGTGAAGTTAGTGAGCCAAATGGAGTTGTTCTCCCACAAGAACCACTCGGCTGATTCTTCTTCAATATGCGCTTCACCAACATGCAGTGTTTCATTGATTGAATTAGCTCTCACACCAATATTTTCGCCTAGAGCCTTTGCATTGAGGGCTATGTGAAAACGGCTTTGGCGCTGAAGTTGTCTGTGAATGTGGAGTTGGTGGCATGTGAAACCCGCATGTGGAGCATTGGTTTGTGTGGGAAGCTCACCAAGGTTCATTTCAATCCAGGGCCATCAAAGCGAATTAAGCCTAGAGCGTGTGAAACCTGAGTTTCCTTGAGAGCTGCTTGGAAGCCTGATGGTGTGTGAAGTTAGTGAGCCAAATGGAGTTGTTCTCCCACAAGAACCACTCGGCTGATTCTTCTTCAATATGCTCTTCACCAACATGCAGTGTTTCCTTGATTGAATTAGCTCTCACACCAATATTTGCGCCTAGAGCCTTTGTATTGGGGGCTATCTGAAAATGGCTTTGGCTAGGAAGTTGTCTGTGAATGTGGAGTTGGTGGCATGTGAAACCCGCATGTGGAGCATTGGTTTCTGTGGGAAGTTCACCAAGCTTCATTTCATTCCTAGGCACTCAAAGGGCATTAAGCCTAGAGTGTGAAAACTGAGTTTCCTGGAGAGCTGCTTGGAAGCCTAATGGTGTGTGAAGTTAGTGAGCCAAATGGAGTTGTTCTCCCAGAAGAACCACTCGGCTGATTCTTCTTCAATATTCGCTTCAACAACATGCAGTGTTTCCTTGATTGAATTAGCTCTCACACCAATATATACTTGGGTCTAGAACCTTTGTATTGAGGGCTATCTGAAAACGACTTTGGCGCTGAACTTGTCTGTGAATGTGGAGTTGGTGGCATGTGAAACCCGCATGTGGAGCATTGGTTTGTGTGGGATGCTCTACCAGGTTCATTCCTAGATAATAGGCCCTCAAAGGGCATTAAGCCTAGAGTGTGAAAACTGAGTTTCCTTGAGAGCTGCTTGGAAGCCTGATGGTGTGTGAAGTTACTGAGCCAAATGGAGTTTTTCTCCCACAAGAACCACTCGGCTGATTCTTTTTCAATATGCGCTTCACCAACATGCAGTGTTTCCTTGATTGAATATTTGCACCAATATTTGGGCCTAGAACATTTGTATTGAGGGCTATCTGAAAACGGCTTTGGCGCTGAAGTTGTCTGTGAGTGTGGAGTTGGTGGCATGTGAAACCCGCATGTGGAGCAATGGATTGTGTGGGAGTCTCACCCAGCTTCATTTCAGTCCTAGGCACTCAAAGGGCATTAAGCATAGAGGGTGAAAACTGAGTTTCCTTGAGAGCTGCTTGGAAGCCTGATGGTGTGTGAAGTTACTGAGCCAAATGGAGTTGTTCTCCCACAAGAACCACTTTGCTGATTCTTCCTCAATATGCGCTTCACCAACATGCAGTGTTTCCTTGATTGAATTAGCTCTCAAACCAATATTTGCGCCTAAAACCTTTGTATTGAGGGCTATCTGAAAATGGCTTTGGCGCTGAAGTTGTCTGTGAATGTGGAGTTGGTGGCATGTGAAACCCGTATGTGGAGCATTGGTTTGTGTGGGATGCTCTACCAGGTTCATTCCTAGATAATGCACTCAAAGGGCATTAAGCCTAGAGTGTGAAAACTGAGTTTCCTTGAGAGCTGCTTGGAAGCCTGATGGTGTGTGAAGTTAGTGAGCCAAATGGAGTTGTTCTCCCACAAGAACCACTCGGCTGATTCTTCTTCAATATGTGCTTCACCAACATGCAGTGTTTCCTTGATTGAATTAGCTCTCACACCAATATTTGGGCCTAGAGCCTTTGTATTGAGGGCTATCTGAAAATGGCTTTGGCGCTGAATTTGTCTGTGAGTGTGGAGTTGGTGGCATGTGAAACCCGCATGTGGAGCATTGGTTTGTGTGGGAGTCTCACCCAGCTTCATTTCAGTCCTAGGCACTCAAAGGGCATTAAGCCTAGAGTGTGAAAACTGAGTTTCCTTGAGAGCTGCTTGGAAGCCTGATGGTGTGTGAAGTTAGTGAGCCAAATGGAGTTGTTCTCGCACCAGAACCACTCGGCTGATTCTTCTTCAATATGCGCTTCACCAACATGCAGTGTTTCCTTGATTGAATTAGCTCTCACACCAATATATACTTGTGCCTAGAGCCTTTGTATTGAGGGCTATCTGAAAACGGCTTTGGCGCTGAAGTTGTCTGTGAATGTGGAGTTGGTGGCATGTGAAACCCGCATGTGGAGCATTGGTTTTTGTGGGAAGCCCACCAAGCTTCTTTTCAGTCCTAGGCACTCAAAGGGCATTAAGCCTAGAGTGTGAATGCTGAGTTTCCGTGAGAGCTGCTTGGAAGCCTGATGGGGTGTGAAGTTAGTGAGAGAAATGGAGTTGTTCTCCCACAAGAACCACTCGGCTGATTCTTCTTCAATATTCGCTTCACCAACATGCAGTGTTTCCTTGATTGAATTAGCTCTCACACCAATATATACTTGTGCCTAGAGCCTTTGTATTGAGGGCTATCTGAAAACGGCTTTGGCGCTGAAGTTGTCTGTGAATGTGGAGTTGGTATCATGTGAAACCCGCATGTGGAGCATTGGTTTGTGTGGGTAGCCCACCAAGCTTCTTTTCAGTCCTAGGCACTCAAAGGGCATTAAGCCTGGAGTGTGAATGTTGAGTTTCCTTGAGAGCTGCTTGGAAGCCTGATGGTGTGTGAAGTTAGTGAGCCAAATGGAGTTGTTCTCCCACAAGAACCACTCGGCTGATTCTTCTTCAATATGCGCTTCACCAACATGCAGTGTTTCCTTGATTGAATTAGCTCTCACACCAATATATACTTGTGCCTAGAGCCTTTGTATTGAGGGCTATCTGAAAACGGCTTTGGCGCTGAAGTTGTCTGTGAATGTGGAGTTGGTGGCATGTGAAACCCGCATGTGGAGCATTGGTTTGTGTGGGAAGCTCACCAAGCTTCATTTCAGTCCTAGGCACTCAAAGGGCATTAAGCCTAGAGTGTGAAAACTGAGTTTGCTTAAGAGCTGCTTGGAAGCCTGATGGTGTGTGAAGTTAGTGAGCCGAATGGAGTTGTTCTCCCACAAGAATCACTCTGCTGATTCTTCTTCAATATGCGCTTCACAAACATGCAGTGTTTCCTTGATTGAATTATCTCTCACAACAATATATACTTGGGGCCAAAACCTTTGTATTGAGGGCTATCTGAAAACGACTTTGGCGCTGATGTTGTCTGTGAATGTGGAGTTGGTGGCATGTGAAACCCGCATGTGGAGCATTGGTTTGTGTGGCATGTTCTACCAGATTCATTCCTAGGTAATGCACTCAAAGGGCATTAAGCCTAGAGTGTGAAAACTGAGTTTCCTGGAGAGCTGCTTGGAAGCCTGATGGTGTGTGAAGTTAGTGAGCCAAATGGCGTTGTTCTCCCACAAGAACCACTCGGCTGATTCTTCTTCAATATGCGCTTCACCAACATGCAGTGTTTCCTTGATTGAATTAGCTCTCACACCAATATTTGGGCCTAGAACCTTTGTATTGAGGGCTATCTGAAAACGGCTGTGGCGCTGAAGTAGTCTATGAATGTGGAGTTGGTGGCATGTGAAACCCGCATGTGGAGCATTGGTTTGTGTGGGAAGCTCACCAAGCTTCATTTCAGTCCTGGGCCCTCAAAGGGCATTAAGCATCGAGTGTGAAAACTCAGTTTCCTGGAGAGCTGCTTGGAAGCCTGATGGTGTGTGAAGTTAGTGAGCCAAATGGAGTTGTTCTCCCACAAGAACCACTCGGCTGATTCTTCTTCAATATGCGCTTCACCAACATGCAGTGTTTCCTTGATTGAATTAGCTCTCACAACAATGTATACTTGGTCCTAGAGCCTTTGTATTGAGGGCTATCTGAAAACGGCTTTGGCTAGGAATTTGTCTGTGAATGTGGAGTTGGTATCATGTGAAACCCGCATGTGGAGCATTGGTTTGTGTGGGATGCTCACCATGCTTCATTTCAGTCCTACATAATGCACTCAAAGGGCATTAAGCCTAGAGTGTGAATGCTGAGCTTCCGTGAGAGCTGCTTGGAAGCCTGATGGTGTGTGAAGTTAGTGAGCCAAATGGAGTTGTTCTCCCACAAGAACCACTCGGCTGATTCTTCTTCAATATTCGCTTCACCAACATGCAGTGTTTCCTTGATTGAATTAGCTCTCACACCAATATTTGCACCTAGAGACTTTGTATTGAGGGCTATCTGAAAACGGCTTTGGCGCTGAAGTTGTCTGTGAATGTAGAGTTGGTGGCATGTGAAACCCGCATGTGGAGCATTGGTTTGTGTGGGAAGCTCACCAAGATTCATTTCAGTCCTAGGCACTCAAAGGGCATTAAGCCTAGTGTTTGAAAACTGAGTTTCCGTGAGAGCTGCTTGGAAGCCTGATGGTGTGTGAAGTTAGTGAGCCAAATGGAGTTGTTCTCCCACAAGAACCACTCAGCTGATTCTTCTTCAATATGCGCTTCACCAACATGCAGTGTTTCATTGATTGAATTAGCTCTCACACCAATATTTGCGCCTAGAGCCTTTGCATTGAGGGCTATGTGAAAATGGCTTTGGCGCTGAAGTTGTCTGTGAATGTGGAGTTGGTGGCATGTGAAACCCGCATGTGGAGCATTGGTTTGTGTGGGAAGCTCACCAAGGTTCATTTCAATCCAGGGCCATCAAAGCGAATTAAGCCTAGAGCGTGTGAAACCTGAGTTTCCTTGAGAGCTGCTTGGAAGCCTGATGGTGTGTGAAGTTAGTGAGCCAAATGGAGTTGTTCTCCCACAAGAAACACTCGGCTGATTCTTCTTCAATATGCGCTTCACCAACATGCAGTGTTTCCTTGATTGAATTAGCACTCACACCAATATTTGCGCCTAGAGCCTTTGTATTGGGGGCTATCTGAAAATGGCTTTGGCTAGGAAGTTGTCTGTGAATGTGGAGTTGGTGGCATGTGAAACCCGCATGTGGAGCATTGGTTTCTGTGGGAAGTTCACCAAGCTTCATTTCAGTCCTAGGCACTCAAAGGGCATTAAGCCTAGAGTGTGAAAACTGAGTTTCCTGGAGAGCTGCTTGGAAGCCTGATGGTGTGTGAAGTTAGTGAACCAAATGGAGTTGTTCTCCCACAAGAACCACTCGGCTGATTCTTCTTCAAAATGCGCTTCACCAACATGCAGTGTTTCCTTGATTGAATTAGCTCTCACACCAATATTTGCACCTAGAGCCTTTGTATTGATGGGTATGTGAAAACGGCTTTGGCGCTGAAGTTGTCTGTGAATGTGGAGCATTGGTTTGCATGTGAAACCCGCATGTGGAGCATTGGTTTGTGTGGGAGTCTCACCCAGCTTCATTTCAGTCCTAGGCACTCAAAGGGCATTAAGCCTTGTGTGTGAAAACTGAGTTTCCGTGAGAGCTGCTTGGAAGCCTGATGGTGTGTGAAGTTAGTGAGCCAAATGGAGTTGTTCTCCCACAAGAACCACTCGGCTGATTCTTTTTCAATATGCGCTTCAGCAACATGCAGTGTTTCCTTGATTGAATTAGCTCTCACACCAATATTTGCGCCTAGAGCCTTTGTATTGAGGGCTATCTGAAAACGACTTTGGCGTTGAAGTTGTCTGTGAATGTGGAGTTGGTGGCATGTGAAACCCGCATGTGGAGCATTGGTTTGTGTGGGATGCTGTACCAGGTTCATTCCTAGATAATGCACTCAAAGGGCATTAAGCCGAGAGTGTGAAAACTGAGTTTCCTTGAGAGCTGCTTGGAAGCCTGATGGTGTGTGAAGTTAGTGAGCCAAATGGAGTTGTTCTCCCACAAGAACCACTCGGCTGATTCTTCTTCAATATGCGCTTCACCAACATGCAGTGTTTCCTTGATTGAATTAGCTCTCACAACAATGTATACTTGGTCCAAGAGACTTTGTATTGAGGGCTATCTGAAAACGGCTTTGGCTAGGAATTTGTCTGTGAATGTGGAGTTGGTATCATGTGAAACCCGCATGTGGAGCATTGGTTTGTGTGGGAAGCTCACCATGCTTCATTTCAGTCCTAGGCATTCAAAGGGCATTAAGCCTAGTGTGTGAAAACTGAGTTTCCGTGAGAGCTGCTTGGAAGCCTGATGGTGTGTGAAGTTAGTGAGCCAAATGGAGTTGTTCTCCCACAAGAACCACTCGGCTGATTCTTCTTCAATATGCGCTTCACCAACATGCAGTGTTTCATTGATTGAATTAGCTCTCACACCAATATTTTCGCCTAGAGCCTTTGCATTGAGGGCTATGTGAAAACGGCTTTGGCGCTGAAGTTGTCTGTGAATGTGGAGTTGGTGGCATGTGAAACCCGCATGTGGAGCATTGGTTTGTGTGGGAAGCTCACCAAGGTTCATTTCAATCCAGGGCCATCAAAGCGAATTAAGCCTAGAGCGTGTGAAACCTGAGTTTCCTTGAGAGCTGCTTGGAAGCCTGATGGTGTGTGAAGTTAGTGAGCCAAATGGAGTTGTTCTCCCACAAGAACCACTCGGCTGATTCTTCTTCAATATGCTCTTCACCAACATGCAGTGTTTCCTTGATTGAATTAGCTCTCACACCAATATTTGCGCCTAGAGCCTTTGTATTGAGGGCTATCTGAAAATGGCTTTGGCTAGGAAGTTGTCTGTGAATGTGGAGTTGGTGGCATGTGAAACCCGCATGTGGAGCATTGGTTTCTGTGGGAAGTTCACCAAGCTTCATTTCATTCCTAGGCACTCAAAGGGCATTAAGCCTAGAGTGTGAAAACTGAGTTTCCTGGAGAGCTGCTTGGAAGCCTAATGGTGTGTGAAGTTAGTGAGCCAAATGGAGTTGTTCTCCCAGAAGAACCACTCGGCTGATTCTTCTTCAATATTCGCTTCAACAACATGCAGTGTTTCCTTGATTGAATTAGCTCTCACACCAATATATACTTGGGTCTAGAACCTTTGTATTGAGGGCTATCTGAAAACGACTTTGGCGCTGAACTTGTCTGTGAATGTGGAGTTGGTGGCATGTGAAACCCGCATGTGGAGCATTGGTTTGTGTGGGATGCTCTACCAGGTTCATTCCTAGATAATAGGCCCTCAAAGGGCATTAAGCCTAGAGTGTGAAAACTGAGTTTCCTTGAGAGCTGCTTGGAAGCCTGATGGTGTGTGAAGTTACTGAGCCAAATGGAGTTTTTCTCCCACAAGAACCACTCGGCTGATTCTTTTTCAATATGCGCTTCACCAACATGCAGTGTTTCCTTGATTGAATATTTGCACCAATATTTGGGCCTAGAACATTTGTATTGAGGGCTATCTGAAAACGGCTTTGGCGCTGAAGTTGTCTGTGAGTGTGGAGTTGGTGGCATGTGAAACCCGCATGTGGAGCAATGGATTGTGTGGGAGTCTCACCCAGCTTCATTTCAGTCCTAGGCACTCAAAGGGCATTAAGCATAGAGGGTGAAAACTGAGTTTCCTTGAGAGCTGCTTGGAAGCCTGATGGTGTGTGAAGTTACTGAGCCAAATGGAGTTGTTCTCCCACAAGAACCACTTTGCTGATTCTTCCTCAATATGCGCTTCACCAACATGCAGTGTTTCCTTGATTGAATTAGCTCTCAAACCAATATTTGCGCCTAAAACCTTTGTATTGAGGGCTATCTGAAAATGGCTTTGGCGCTGAAGTTGTCTGTGAATGTGGAGTTGGTGGCATGTGAAACCCGTATGTGGAGCATTGGTTTGTGTGGGATGCTCTACCAGGTTCATTCCTAGATAATGCACTCAAAGGGCATTAAGCCTAGAGTGTGAAAACTGAGTTTCCTTGAGAGCTGCTTGGAAGCCTGATGGTGTGTGAAGTTAGTGAGCCAAATGGAGTTGTTCTCCCACAAGAACCACTCGGCTGATTCTTCTTCAATATGTGCTTCACCAACATGCAGTGTTTCCTTGATTGAATTAGCTCTCACACCAATATTTGGGCCTAGAGCCTTTGTATTGAGGGCTATCTGAAAATGGCTTTGGCGCTGAATTTGTCTGTGAGTGTGGAGTTGGTGGCATGTGAAACCCGCATGTGGAGCATTGGTTTGTGTGGGAGTCTCACCCAGCTTCATTTCAGTCCTAGGCACTCAAAGGGCATTAAGCCTAGAGTGTGAAAACTGAGTTTCCTTGAGAGCTGCTTGGAAGCCTGATGGTGTGTGAAGTTAGTGAGCCAAATGGAGTTGTTCTCGCACCAGAACCACTCGGCTGATTCTTCTTCAATATGCGCTTCACCAACATGCAGTGTTTCCTTGATTGAATTAGCTCTCACACCAATATATACTTGTGCCTAGAGCCTTTGTATTGAGGGCTATCTGAAAACGGCTTTGGCGCTGAAGTTGTCTGTGAATGTGGAGTTGGTGGCATGTGAAACCCGCATGTGGAGCATTGGTTTTTGTGGGAAGCCCACCAAGCTTCTTTTCAGTCCTAGGCACTCAAAGGGCATTAAGCCTAGAGTGTGAATGCTGAGTTTCCGTGAGAGCTGCTTGGAAGCCTGATGGGGTGTGAAGTTAGTGAGAGAAATGGAGTTGTTCTCCCACAAGAACCACTCGGCTGATTCTTCTTCAATATTCGCTTCACCAACATGCAGTGTTTCCTTGATTGAATTAGCTCTCACACCAATATATACTTGTGCCTAGAGCCTTTGTATTGAGGGCTATCTGAAAACGGCTTTGGCGCTGAAGTTGTCTGTGAATGTGGAGTTGGTATCATGTGAAACCCGCATGTGGAGCATTGGTTTGTGTGGGTAGCCCACCAAGCTTCTTTTCAGTCCTAGGCACTCAAAGGGCATTAAGCCTGGAGTGTGAATGTTGAGTTTCCTTGAGAGCTGCTTGGAAGCCTGATGGTGTGTGAAGTTAGTGAGCCAAATGGAGTTGTTCTCCCACAAGAACCACTCGGCTGATTCTTCTTCAATATGCGCTTCACCAACATGCAGTGTTTCCTTGATTGAATTAGCTCTCACACCAATATATACTTGTGCCTAGAGCCTTTGTATTGAGGGCTATCTGAAAACGGCTTTGGCGCTGAAGTTGTCTGTGAATGTGGAGTTGGTGGCATGTGAAACCCGCATGTGGAGCATTGGTTTGTGTGGGAAGCTCACCAAGCTTCATTTCAGTCCTAGGCACTCAAAGGGCATTAAGCCTAGAGTGTGAAAACTGAGTTTGCTTAAGAGCTGCTTGGAAGCCTGATGGTGTGTGAAGTTAGTGAGCCGAATGGAGTTGTTCTCCCACAAGAATCACTCTGCTGATTCTTCTTCAATATGCGCTTCACAAACATGCAGTGTTTCCTTGATTGAATTATCTCTCACAACAATATATACTTGGGGCCAAAACCTTTGTATTGAGGGCTATCTGAAAACGACTTTGGCGCTGATGTTGTCTGTGAATGTGGAGTTGGTGGCATGTGAAACCCGCATGTGGAGCATTGGTTTGTGTGGCATGTTCTACCAGATTCATTCCTAGGTAATGCACTCAAAGGGCATTAAGCCTAGAGTGTGAAAACTGAGTTTCCTGGAGAGCTGCTTGGAAGCCTGATGGTGTGTGAAGTTAGTGAGCCAAATGGCGTTGTTCTCCCACAAGAACCACTCGGCTGATTCTTCTTCAATATGCGCTTCACCAACATGCAGTGTTTCCTTGATTGAATTAGCTCTCACACCAATATTTGGGCCTAGAACCTTTGTATTGAGGGCTATCTGAAAACGGCTGTGGCGCTGAAGTAGTCTATGAATGTGGAGTTGGTGGCATGTGAAACCCGCATGTGGAGCATTGGTTTGTGTGGGAAGCTCACCAAGCTTCATTTCAGTCCTGGGCCCTCAAAGGGCATTAAGCATCGAGTGTGAAAACTCAGTTTCCTGGAGAGCTGCTTGGAAGCCTGATGGTGTGTGAAGTTAGTGAGCCAAATGGAGTTGTTCTCCCACAAGAACCACTCGGCTGATTCTTCTTCAATATGCGCTTCACCAACATGCAGTGTTTCCTTGATTGAATTAGCTCTCACAACAATGTATACTTGGTCCTAGAGCCTTTGTATTGAGGGCTATCTGAAAACGGCTTTGGCTAGGAATTTGTCTGTGAATGTGGAGTTGGTATCATGTGAAACCCGCATGTGGAGCATTGGTTTGTGTGGGATGCTCACCATGCTTCATTTCAGTCCTACATAATGCACTCAAAGGGCATTAAGCCTAGAGTGTGAATGCTGAGCTTCCGTGAGAGCTGCTTGGAAGCCTGATGGTGTGTGAAGTTAGTGAGCCAAATGGAGTTGTTCTCCCACAAGAACCACTCGGCTGATTCTTCTTCAATATTCGCTTCACCAACATGCAGTGTTTCCTTGATTGAATTAGCTCTCACACCAATATTTGCACCTAGAGACTTTGTATTGAGGGCTATCTGAAAACGGCTTTGGCGCTGAAGTTGTCTGTGAATGTAGAGTTGGTGGCATGTGAAACCCGCATGTGGAGCATTGGTTTGTGTGGGAAGCTCACCAAGATTCATTTCAGTCCTAGGCACTCAAAGGGCATTAAGCCTAGTGTTTGAAAACTGAGTTTCCGTGAGAGCTGCTTGGAAGCCTGATGGTGTGTGAAGTTAGTGAGCCAAATGGAGTTGTTCTCCCACAAGAACCACTCAGCTGATTCTTCTTCAATATGCGCTTCACCAACATGCAGTGTTTCATTGATTGAATTAGCTCTCACACCAATATTTGCGCCTAGAGCCTTTGCATTGAGGGCTATGTGAAAATGGCTTTGGCGCTGAAGTTGTCTGTGAATGTGGAGTTGGTGGCATGTGAAACCCGCATGTGGAGCATTGGTTTGTGTGGGAAGCTCACCAAGGTTCATTTCAATCCAGGGCCATCAAAGCGAATTAAGCCTAGAGCGTGTGAAACCTGAGTTTCCTTGAGAGCTGCTTGGAAGCCTGATGGTGTGTGAAGTTAGTGAGCCAAATGGAGTTGTTCTCCCACAAGAAACACTCGGCTGATTCTTCTTCAATATGCGCTTCACCAACATGCAGTGTTTCCTTGATTGAATTAGCACTCACACCAATATTTGCGCCTAGAGCCTTTGTATTGGGGGCTATCTGAAAATGGCTTTGGCTAGGAAGTTGTCTGTGAATGTGGAGTTGGTGGCATGTGAAACCCGCATGTGGAGCATTGGTTTCTGTGGGAAGTTCACCAAGCTTCATTTCAGTCCTAGGCACTCAAAGGGCATTAAGCCTAGAGTGTGAAAACTGAGTTTCCTGGAGAGCTGCTTGGAAGCCTAATGGTGTGTGAAGTTAGTGAGCCAAATGGAGTTGTTCTCCCAGAAGAACCACTCGGCTGATTCTTCTTCAATATTCGCTTCAACAACATGCAGTGTTTCCTTGATTGAATTAGCTCTCACACCAATATATACTTGGGTCTAGAACCTTTGTATTGAGGGCTATCTGAAAACGACTTTGGCGCTGAAGTTGTCTGTGAATGTGGAGTTGGTGGCATGTGAAACCCGCATGTGGAGCATTGGTTTGTGTGGGATGCTCTACCAGGTTCATTCCTAGATAATAGGCCCTCAAAGGGCATTAAGCCTAGAGTGTGAAAACTGAGTTTCCTTGAGAGCTGCTTGGAAGCCTGATGGTGTGTGAAGTTACTGAGCCAAATGGAGTTTTTCTCCCACAAGAACCACTCGGCTGATTCTTTTTCAATATGCGCTTCACCAACATGCAGTGTTTCCTTGATTGAATATTTGCACCAATATTTGGGCCTAGAACATTTGTATTGAGGGCTATCTGAAAACGGCTTTGGCGCTGAAGTTGTCTGTGAGTGTGGAGTTGGTGGCATGTGAAACCCGCATGTGGAGCATTGGATTGTGTGGGAGTCTCACCCAGCTTCATTTCAGTCCTAGGCACTCAAAGGGCATTAAGCATAGAGGGTGAAAACTGAGTTTCCGTGAGAGCTGCTTGGAAGCCTGATGGTGTGTGAAGTTACTGAGCCAAATGGAGTTGTTCTCCCACAAGAACCACTTTGCTGATTCTTCCTCAATATGCGCTTCACCTACATGCAGTGTTTCCTTGATTGAATTAGCTCTCAAACCAATATTTGCGCCTAGAACCTTTGTATTGAGGGCTATCTGAAAATGGCTTTGGCGCAGAAGTTGTCTGTGAATGTGGAGTTGGTGGCATGTGAAACCCGTATGTGGAGCATTGGATTGTGTGCGATGCTCTACCAGGTTCATTCCTAGATAATGCACTCAAAGGGCATTAAGCCTAGAGTGTGAAAACTGAGTTTCCTTGAGAGCTGCTTGGAAGCCTGATGGTGTGTGAAGTTAGTGAGCCAAATGGAGTTGTTCTCCCACAAGAACCACTCGGCTGATTCTTCTTCAATATGTGCTTCACCAACATGCAGTGTTTCCTTGATTGAATTAGCTCTCACACCAATATTTGGGCCTAGAGCCTTTGTATTGAGGGCTATCTGAAAATGGCTTTGGCGCTGAATTTGTCTGTGAGTGTGGAGTTGGTGGCATGTGAAACCCGCATGTGGAGCATTGGTGTGTGTGGGAGTCTCACCCAGCTTCATTTCAGTCCTAGGCACTCAAAGGGCATTAAGCCTAGAGTGTGAAAACTGAGTTTCCTTGAGAGCTGCTTGGAAGCCTGATGGTGTGTGAAGTTAGTGAGCCAAATGGAGTTGTTCTCGCACCAGAACCACTCGGCTGATTCTTCTTCAATATGCGCTTCACCAACATGCAGTGTTTCCTTGATTGAATTAGCTCTCACACCAATATATACTTGTGCCTAGAGCCTTTGTATTGAGGGCTATCTGAAAACGGCTTTGGCGCTGAAGTTGTCTGTGAATGTGGAGTTGGTGGCATGTGAAACCCGCATGTGGAGCATTGGTTTTTGTGGGAAGCCCACCAAGCTTCTTTTCAGTCCTAGGCACTCAAAGGGCATTAAGCCTAGAGTGTGAATGCTGAGTTTCCGTGAGAGCTGCTTGGAAGCCTGATGGGGTGTGAAGTTAGTGAGAGAAATGGAGTTGTTCTCCCACAAGAACCACTCGGCTGATTCTTCTTCAATATTCGCTTCACCAACATGCAGTGTTTCCTTGATTAAATTAGTTCTCACACAGATATTTGCAATTAGAGCCTTTGTATTGAGGGCTATTTGAAAACGGCTTTGGCGCTGAAGTTGTCTGTGAATGTGGAGTTGCTATCATGTGAAACCCGCATGTGGAGCATTGGTTTGTGTGGGTAGCCCGCCAAGCTTCTTTTCAGTCCTAGGCACTCAAAGGGCATTAAGCCTGGAGTGTGAATGTTGAGTTTCCTTGAGAGCTGCTTGGAAGCCTGATGGTGTGTGAAGTTAGTGAGCCAAATGGAGTTGTTCTCCCACAAGAACCACTCGGCTGATTCTTCTTCAATATGCGCTTCACCAACATGCAGTGTTTCCTTGATTGAATTAGCTCTCACACCAATATATACTTGTGCCTAGAGCCTTTGTATTGAGGGCTATCTGAAAACGGCTTTGGCGCTGAAGTTGTCTGTGAATGTGGAGTTGGTGGCATGTGAAACCCGCATGTGGAGCATTGGTTTGTGTGGGAAGCTCACCAAGCTTCATTTCAGTCCTAGGCACTCAAAGGGCATTAAGCCTAGAGTGTGAAAACTGAGTTTGCTTAAGAGCTGCTTGGAAGCCTGATGGTGTGTGAAGTTAGTGAGCCGAATGGAGTTGTTCTCCCACAAGAATCACTCTGCTGATTCTTCTTCAATATGCGCTTCACAAACATGCAGTGTTTCCTTGATTGAATTATCTCTCACAACAATATATACTTGGGGCTAAAACCTTTGTATTGAGGGCTATCTGAAAACGACTTTGGCGCTGATGTTGTCTGTGAATGTGGAGTTGGTGGCATGTGAAACCCGCATGTGGAGCATTGGTTTGTGTGGCATGTTCTACCAGATTCATTCCTAGGTAATGCACTCAAAGGGCATTAAGCCTAGAGTGTGAAAACTGAGTTTCCTGGAGAGCTGCTTGGAAGCCTGATGGTGTGTGAAGTTAGTGAGCCAAATGGAGTTGTTCTCCCACAAGAACCACTCGGCTGATTCTTCTTCAATATGCGCTTCACCAACATGCAGTGTTTCCTTGACTGAATTAGCTCTCACACCAATGCTTGCGCCTAGAGCCTTTGTATTGAGGGCTATCTGAAAACGGCTTTGGCGCTGAAGTTGTCTGTGAATGTGAAGTTGGTGGTATGTGAAATCCGCATGTGGAGCATTGGTTTGTGTGGGAAGCTCACCAAGCTTCATTTCAGTCCTGGGCCCTCAAAGGGCATTAAGCCTAGAGTGTGAAAACTGAGTTTCCTTGAGAGCTGCTTGGAAGCCTGATGGTGTGTGAAGTTAGTGAGCCAAATGGAGTTGTTCTCCCACAAGAACCACTCGGCTGATTCTTCTTCAATATGTGTTTCACCAACATGCTGTATTTCCTTGATTGAATATTTGCACCAATATTTGGGCCTAGAGCCTTTGTATTGAGGGCTATCTGAAAACGGCTTTGGCGCTGAAGTTGTCTGTGAGTGTGGAGTTGGTGGCATGTGAAACCCGCATGTGGAGCATTGGTTTGTGTGGGATGCTCTACCAGGTTCATTCCTAGATAATGCACTCAAATTGCATTAAGCCTAGAGTGTGAAAACTGAGTTACCTTGAGAGCTGCTTGGAATTCTGATGGTGTGTGAAATTACTGAGCTAAATGGAGTTGTTCTCCCACAAGAACCACTTTGCTGATTCTTCTTCAATATTCGCTTCAATAACATGCAGTGTTTCCTTGATTGAATTAGCTCTCACACCAATATTTGCACCTAGAGCCTTTGTATTGAGGGCTATCTGAAAACGGCTTTGGCTAGGAAGTTGTCTGTGAATGTGGAGTTGGTGGCATGTGAAACCCGCTTGTGGAGCATTGGTTTGTGTGGGAAGCTCACCAAGCTTCATTTCTGTCCTGGGCCATCAAAGCGCATTAAGCCTAGAGTGTGAAAACTGAGTTTCCTTGAGAGCTGCTTGGAAGCCTGATGGTGTGTGAAGTTAGTGAGCCAAATGGAGTTGTTCTCCCACAAGAACCACTCGGCTGATTCTTCTTCAGTATGCGCTTCACCAACATGCAGTGTTTCCTTGATTGAATTAGCTCTCACACCAATATTTGCGCCAAGAGCCTTTGTATTTGGGGCTATCTGAAAACGGCTTTGGCGCTGAATTTGTCTGTGAGTGTGGAGTTGGTGGCATGTGAAACCCGCATGTGGAGCATTGGTTTGTGTGGGATTCTCACCAAGCTTAATTTCAGTCCTAGGCACTCAAAGGGCATTAAGCCTAGAGTGTGAAAATTGAGTTTCCTGGAGAGCTGCTTGGAAGCCTGATGGTGTGTGTTTGAAGTTAGTGAGCCAAATGGAGTTGTTCTCGCACCAGAACCACTCGGGTGATTCTTCTTCAATATGGCTCTTCACCAACATGCAATGTTTCCTTGATTGAATTAGCTCTCACACCAATATATACTTGTGCCTAGAGCCTTTGTATTGAGGGCTATCTGAAAACGGCTTTGGCGCTGAAGTTGTCTGTGAATGTGGAGTTGGTGGCATGTGAAACCCGCATGTGGAGCATTGGTTTTTGTGGGAAGCCCACCAAGCTTCTTTTCAGTCCTAGGCACTCAAAGGGCATTAAGCCTAGAGTGTGAATGCTGAGTTTCCGTTAGAGCTGCTTGGAAGCCTGATGGTGTGTGAACTTAGTGAGCCAAATGGAGTTGTTCTCCCCACAAGATCCCACTCGGCTGATTCTTCTTCAATATGCAGTTCACCAACATGCAGTGTTTCCTTGATTGAATTAGCTCTCACACCAATATTTGCGCCTAGAGCCTTGTATTGGGGGCTATCTGAAAACGGCTTTGGCGCTGAAGTTGTCTGTGAATGTGGAGTTGGTGGCATGTGAAACCCGCATGTGGAGCATTGGTTTGTGTGGCATGCTCTAATAGGTTCATTCTAGATAATGCACTCAAAGGACATTAAGCCTAGAGCGTGTGAAACCTGAGTTCCTTGAGAGCTGCTTGGAAGCCTGATGGTGTGTGAAGTTAGTGAGCCAAATGGAGTTGTTCTCCCACAAGAACCACTCGGCTGATTCTTCTTCAATATGCGCTTCGCAACATGCAGTGTTTCCTTGATTGAATTAGCTCTCACACCAATATTTGGGCCTAGAGCCTTTGTATTGAGGGCTATCTGAAAATGACGTTGGCGCTGAAGTTGTCTGTGAATGTGGAGTTGGTGGCATGTGAAACCCGCATGTGGAGCATGGTTTGTGTGGGAGTCTCACCCAGCTTCATTTCAGTCCTAGGCACTCAAAGGGCATTAAGCCTAGAGTGTGAAAACTGAGTTTCCTTGAGAGCTGCTTGGAGCCTGATGGTGTGTGAAGTTAGTGAGCAAATGAGTTGTTCTCCCACAAGAACCACTCGGCTGATTCTTCTTCAATATGCGCTTCACCAACATGCAGTGTTCCTTGATTGAATTAGCTCTCACACCAATATTTGGGCCTATAACCTTTGTATTGAGGGCTATCTGAAAACGGCTGTGGCGCTGAAGTAGTCTATGAATGTGGAGTTGGTGCATGTGAAACCCGCATGTGGAGCATTGGTTTGTGTGGGAAGCTCACCAAGCTTCATTTCAGTCCTGGGCCCTCAAAGGGCATTAAGCATCGAGTGTGAAAACTGAGTTCCTGGAGAGCTGCTTGGAAGCCTGATGGTGTGTGAAGTTAGTGAGCCAAATGGAGTTGTTCTCCCACAAGAACCACTCGGCTGATTCTTCTTCAATATGCGCTTCACTAACATGCAGTGTTTCCTTGATTGAATTAGCTCTAACACCAATATTTGCGCCTAGAGCCTTTGTATTGAGGGCTATCTGAAAACGGCTTTGGCGCTGAAGTTGTCTGTGAATGTGGAGTTTGGTGGCATGTGAAACCCGCATGTGGAGCATTGGTTTGTGTGGTAGTCTCACAAAGCTTCATTTCAGTCCTAGGCACTGAAAGGGCATTAAGCCTAGAGTGTGAAAACTGAGTTTCCTTAAGAGCTGCTTGGAAGCTTATGGTGTGTGAAGTTAGCAGCCAAATGGAGTTGTTCTCCCACAAGAACCACTCGGCTGATTTCTTTCTTCACTATGAGCTTCACCAACATGCAGTGTTTCCTTGATGGAATTAGCTCTCACAGCAATATATACTTGTCCTAGAGCCTTTGTATTGAGGGCTATCTGAAAACGGCTTTGGCGCTGAAGTTGTCTGTGAATGTGGAGTTGGTGGCATGTGAAACCCGCATGTGGAGCATTGGTTTGTGTGGGAAGCCCACCAAGCTTCTTTTCAGTCCTAGGCACTCAAGGGCATTAAAACTAGAGTGTGAAAGCTGAGTTTCCGTGAGAGCTGCTTGGAAGCCTGATGGTGTGTGAAGTTAGTGAGCCAAATGGATTGTTCTCCCACAAGAAGCACTCAGCTGATTCTTCTTCAATATTCGCTTCACCAACATGCAGTGTTTCCTTGATTGAATTAGCTCTCACACCAATATTTGCGCCTAGAGCCTTTGTATTGAGGGCTATCTGAAAACGGCTTTGGCGCTGAAGTTGTCTGTGAATGTGGAGTTGGTGGCATGTGAAACCCGCATGTGGAGCATTGGTTTTTGTGGGAAGGCCCACCAAGCTTCTTTTCAGTCCTAGGCACTCAAAGGGCATTAAGCCTGGAGTGTGAATGCTGAGTTTCCGTGACAGCTGCTTGGAAGCCTGATGGTGTGTGAAGTTAGTGAGCCAAATGGAGTTGTTCTCCCACAAGAACCACTCGGCTGATTCTTCTTCAATATGCGCTTCACCAACATGCAGTGTTTCCTTGACTGAATTAGCTCTCACACCAATATTTGGTCCTAGAGCCTTTGTATTGAGGGCTATCTGAAAAGCAGCTTTGGCGCTGAAGTTGTCTGTGAATGTGGTGTTGGTGGCATGTGAAACCCGCATGTGGAGCATTGGTTTGTGTGGCATGCTCTAATAGGTTCATTCCTAGATAATGCACTCAAAGGGCATTAAGCCTAGAGCGTGTGAAAACCTGAGTTTCCTTGAGAGCTGCTTGGAAGCCTGATGGTGTGTGAAGTTAGTGAGCCAAATGGAGTTGTTCTCCGCACAAGAACCACTCGGCTGATTCTTCTTCAATATGCGCTTTCACCAACATGCAGTGTTTCCTTGATGGAATTAGCTCTCACACCAATATTTGGGCCTAGAGCCTTTGTATTGAGGGCTATTCTGAAAACGGCTGA
>NW_026698875.1:0-27270 GCF_030435755.1 Ochotona princeps | reverse complement strand
AAGGAAACTCAGTTTTCACACTCTATGCTTAGTGCCCTTTGTATGGCTAGGACTGAAATGAACCTGGTAGAGCATCCCACACAAACGAATGCTCCACATGCGGGTTTCACATGCCACCAACTCCACATTCACAGGCAACTTCAGCGCCACAGCCGTTTTCAGATAGCCCTCAATGCAAAGGCTCTAGACGCAAATATTGGTGTGAGAGCTAATTCAATCAAGGAAACACTGCATGTTGGTGAAGGGCATATTGAAGAAGGATCAGCCGAGTGGTTCTTGTGGGAGAACAACTCCATTTGGCTCACTAACTTCACACACCATCAGGCTTAAAAGCAGCTCTCAAGGAAACTCAGTTTTCACACTCTATGCTTAGTGCCCTTTGAGTGCATTATCTAGGAATGAACCTGGTAGAGCATCCCACACAAACGAATGCTCCACATGCGGGTTTCACATGCCACCAACTCCACATTCACAGCCAACTTCAGCGCCACAGCCGTTTTCAGATAGCCCTCAATGCAAAGGCTCTAGACGCAAATATTGGTGTGAGAGCTAATTCAATCAAGGAAACACTGCATGTTGGTGAAGGGCATATTGAAGAAGGATCAGCCGAGTGGTTCTTGTGGGAGAACAACTCCATTTGGCTCAGTAACTTCACACACCATCAGGCTTCCAAGCAGCTCTCAAGGAAACTCAGTTTTCACACTCTATTCTTATTGCCCTTTGTGTGAACTATCTAGGAATGAACCTGGTAGAGCATCCCACACAAACGAATGCTCCACGTGCGGGTTTCACATGCCACCAACTCCACATTCACAGGCAACTTCAGCGCCACAGCCGTTTTCAGATAGCCCTCAATGCAAAGGCTCTAGACACAAATATTGGTGTGAGAGCTAATTCAATCAAGGAAACACTGCATGTTGGTGAAGGGCATATTGAAGAAGGATCAGCCGAGTGGTTCTTGTGGGAGAACAACTCCATTTGGCTCACTAACTTCACACACCATCAGGCTTCCAAGAAGCTCTCAAGGAAACTCAGTTTTCACACTCTATGCTTAGTGCTCTTAGTGTGCCTAGGACTGAAATGAAGCTTGGTCAGCATCCCACACAAACGAATGCTCCACATGGGGGTTTCACATGCCACCAACTCCACATTCACAGGCAACTTCAGCGCCACAGCCGTTTTCAGATAGCCCTCAATGCAAAGGCTCTAGACGCAAATATTGTTGTGAGAGCTAATTCAATCAAGGAAACACTGCATGTTGGTGAAGGGCATATTGAAGAAGGATCAGCCGAGTGGTTCTTGTGGGAGAACAACTCCATTTGGCTCACTAACTTCACACACCATCAGGCTTCCAAGCAGCTCTCAAGGAAACTCAGTTTTCACAATCTATGCTTAGTGCCCTTTGTGTGCCTAGGACTGAAATGAAGCTTGGTCAGCATCCCACACAAACGAATGCTCCACATGCGGGTTTCACATGCCACCAACTCCACATTCACAGGCAACTTCAGCGCCACAGCCGTTTTCAGATAGCCCTCAATGCAAAGGCTCTAGACGCAAATATTGGTGTGAGAGCTAATTCAATCAAGGAAACACTGCATGTTGGTGAAGGGCATATTGAAGAAGGATCAGCCGAGTGGTTCTTGTGGGAGAACAACTCCATTTGGCTCACTAACTTCACACACCATCAGGCTTCCAAGCAGCTCTCAAGGAAACTCAGTTTTCACACTCTATGCTTAGTGCCCTTTGAGTGCATTATCTAGGAATGAACCTGGTAGAGCATCCCACACAAACGAATGCTCTACATGCGGGTTTCACATGCCACCAACTCCACATTCACAGGCAACTTCAGCGCCACAGCCGTTTTCAGATAGCCCTCAATGCAAAGGCTCTAGACGCAAATATTGGTGTGAGAACTAATTCAATCAAGGAAACACTGCATGTTGGTGAAGGGCATATTGAAGAAGGATCAGCAGAGTGGTTCTTGTGGGAGAACAACTCCATTTGGCTCACTAACTTCACACACCATCAGGCTTCCAAGAAGCTCTCAAGGAAACTCAGTTTTCACACTCTATTCTTATTGCCCTTTGAGTGAACTATCTAGGAATGAACCTGGTAGAGCATCCCACACAAACGAATGCTCCACATGCGGGTTTCACATGCCACCAACTCCACATTCACAGGCAACTTCAGCGCCACAGCCGTTTTCAGATAGCCCTCAATGCAAAGGCTCTAGACGCAAATATTGGTGTGAGAGCTAATTCAATCAAGGAAACACTGCATGTTGGTGAAGGGCATATTGAAGAAGGATCAGCCGAGTGGTTCTGGTGGGAGAACAACTCCATTTGGCTCACTAACTTCACACACCATCAGGCTTCCAAGCAGCTCTCAAGGAAACTCAGTTTTCACAATCTATGCTTAGTGCCCTTTGTGTGCCTAGGACTGAAATGAACCTTGGTCAGCATCCCACACAAACGAATGCTCCACATGCGGGTTTCACATGCCACCAACTCCACATTCACAGGCAACTTCAGCGCCACAGCCGTTTTCAGATAGCCCTCAATGCAAAGGCTCTAGACGCAAATATTGGTGTGAGAGCTAATTCAATCAAGGAAACACTGCATGTTGGTGAAGGGCATATTGAAGAAGGATCAGCCGAGTGGTTCTTGTGGGAGAACAACTCCATTTGGCTCACTAACTTCACACACCATCAGGCTTCCAAGAAGCTCTCAAGGAAACTCAGTTTTCACACTCTATGCTTAGTGCCCTTTCTTTGGCTACGACTGAAATGAACCTGGTAGAGCATCCCACACAAACGAATGCTCCACATGCGGGTTTCACATGCCACCAACTCCACATTTACAGGCAACTTCAGCGCCACAGCCGTTTTCAGATAGCCCTCAATGCAAAGGCTCTAGACGCAAATATTGGTGTGAGAGCTAATTCAATCAAGGAAACACTGCATGTTGGTGAAGGGCATATTGAAGAAGGATCAGCCGAGTGGTTCTTGTGGGAGAACAACTCCATTTGGCTCACTAACTTCACACACCATCAGGCTTCCAAGCAGCTCTCAAGGAAACTCAGTTTTCACACTCTATGCTTAGTGCCCTTTGTATGGCTAGGACTGAAATGAACCTGGTAGAGCATCCCACACAAACGAATGCTCCACATGCGGGTTTCACATGCCACCAACTCCATATTCACAGGCAACTTCAGCGCCACAGCCGTTTTCAGATAGCCCTCAATGCAAAGGCTCTAGACGCAAATATTGGTGTGAGAGCTAATTCAATCAAGGAAACACTGCATGTTGGTGAAAGGCATATTGAAGAAGGATCAGCCGAGTGGTTCTTGTGGGAGAACAACTCCATTTGGCTCACTAACTTCACACACCATCAGGCTTCCAAGCAGCTCTCAAGGAAACTCAGTTTTCACACTCTATGTTTAGTGCCCTTTGAATGCATTATCTAGGAATGAACCTGGTAGAGCATCCCACACAAACGAATGCTCCACATGCGGGTTTCACATGCCACCAACTCCACATTCACAGGCAACTTCAGCGCCACAGCCGTTTTCAGATAGCCCTCAATGCAAAGGCTCTAGACGCAAATATTGGTGTGAGAGCTAATTCAATCAAGGAAACACTGCATGTTGGTGAAGGGCATATTGAAGAAGGATCAGCCGAGTGGTTCTTGTGGGAGAACAACTCCATTTGGCTCACTAACTTCACACACCATCAGGCTTCCAAGCAGCTCTCAAGGAAACTCAGTTTTCACACTCTATGCTTAGTGCTCTTAGTGTGCCTAGGACTGAAATGAAGCTTGGTCAGCATCCCACACAAACGAATGCTCCACATGCGGGTTTCACATGCCACCAACTCCACATTCACAGGCAACTTCAGCGCCACAGCCGTTTTCAGATAGCCCTCAATGCAAAGGCTCTAGACGCAAATATTGGTGTGAGAACTAATTCAATCAAGGAAACACTGCATGTTGGTGAAGGGCATATTGAAGAAGGATCAGCCGAGTGGTTCTTGTGGGAGAACAACTCCATTTGGCTCACTAACTTCACACACCATCAGGCTTCCAAGAAGCTCTCAAGGAAACTCACTTTTCACACTCTATTCTTATTGCCCTTTGAGTGAACTATCTAGGAATGAACCTGGTAGAGCATCCCACACAAACGAATGCTCCACATGCGGGTTTCACATGCCACCAACTCCACATTCACAGGCAACTTCAGCGCCACAGCCGTTTTCAGATAGCCCTCAATGCAAAGGCTCTAGACGCAAATATTGGTGTGAGAGCTAATTCAATCAAGGAAACACTGCATGTTGGTGAAGGGCATATTGAAGAAGGATCAGCCGAGTGGTTCTTGTGGGAGAACAACTCCATTTGGCTCACTAACTTCACACACCATCAGGCTTCCAAGCAGCTCTCAAGGAAACTCAGTTTTCACAATCTATGCTTAGTGCCCTTTGTGTGCCTAGGACTGAAATGAACCTTGGTCAGCATCCCACACAAACGAATGCTCCACATGCGGGTTTCACATGCCACCAACTCCACATTCACAGGCAACTTCAGCGCCACGGCCGTTTTCAGATAGCCCTCAATGCAAAGGCTCTAGACGCAAATATTGGTGTGAGAGCTAATTCAATCAAGGAAACACTGCATGTTGGTGAAGGGCATATTGAAGAAGGATCAGCCGAGTGGTTCTTGTGGGAGAACAACTCCATTTGGCTCACTAACTTCACACACCATCAGGCTTCCAAGAAGCTCTCAAGGAAACTCAGTTTTCACACTCTATGCTTAGTGCCCTTTCTTTGGCTACGACTGAAATGAACCTGGTAGAGCATCCCACACAAACGAATGCTCCACATGCGGGTTTCACATGCCACCAACTCCACATTTACAGGCAACTTCAGCGCCACAGCCGTTTTCAGATAGCCCTCAATGCAAAGGCTCTAGACGCAAATATTGGTGTGAGAGCTAATTCAATCAAGGAAACACTGCATGTTGGTGAAGGGCATATTGAAGAAGGATCAGCCGAGTGGTTCTTGTGGGAGAACAACTCCATTTGGCTCACTAACTTCACACACCATCAGGCTTCCAAGCAGCTCTCAAGGAAACTCAGTTTTCACACTCTATGCTTAGTGCCCTTTGTATGGCTAGGACTGAAATGAACCTGGTAGAGCATCCCACACAAACGAATGCTCCACATGCGGGTTTCACATGCCACCAACTCCACATTCACAGGCAACTTCAGCGCCACAGCCGTTTTCAGATAGCCCTCAATGCAAAGGCTCTAGACGCAAATATTGGTGTGAGAGCTAATTCAATCAAGGAAACACTGCATGTTGGTGAAGGGCATATTGAAGAAGGATCAGCCGAGTGGTTCTTGTGGGAGAACAACTCCATTTGGCTCACTAACTTCACACAAGAATCAGGCTTCCAAGCAGCTCTCAAGGAAACTCAGTTTTCACACTCTATGTTTAGTGCCCTTTGAATGCATTATCTAGGAATGAACCTGGTAGAGCATCCCACACAAACGAATGCTCCACATGCGGGTTTCACATGCCACCAACTCCACATTCACAGGCAACTTCAGCGCCACAGCCGTTTTCAGATAGCCCTCAATGCAAAGGCTCTAGACGCAAATATTGGTGTGAGAGCTAATTCAATCAAGGAAACACTGCATGTTGGTGAAGGGCATATTGAAGAAGGATCAGCCGAGTGGTTCTTGTGGGAGAACAACTCCATTTGGCTCACTAACTTCACACACCATCAGGCTTCCAAGAAGCTCTCAAGGAAACTCAGTTTTCACACTCTATGCTTAGTGCTCTTAGTGTGCCTAGGACTGAAATGAAGCTTGGTCAGCATCCCACACAAACGAATGCTCCACATGCGGGTTTCACATGCCACCAACTCCACATTCACAGGCAACTTCAGCGCCACAGCCGTTTTCAGATAGCCCTCAATGCAAAGGCTCTAGACGCAAATATTGGTGTGAGAGCTAATTCAATCAAGGAAACACCGCATGTTGGTGAAGGGCATATTGAAGAAGGATCAGCCGAGTGGTTCTTGTGGGAGAACAACTCCATTTGGCTCACTAACTTCACACACCATCAGGCTTCCAAGCAGCTCTCAAGGAAACTCAGTTTTCACACTCTATGCTTAGTGCCCTTTCTTTGGCTACGACTGAAATGAACCTGGTAGAGCATCCCACACAAACGAATGCTCCACATGCGGGTTTCACATGCCACCAACTCCACATTCACAGGCAACTTCAGCGCCACAGCCGTTTTCAGATAGCCCTCAATGCAAAGGCTCTAGACGCAAATATTGGTGTGAGAGCTAATTCAATCAAGGAAACACTGCATGTTGGTGAAGGGCATATTGAAGAAGGATCAGCCGAGTGGTTCTTGTGGGAGAACAACTCCATTTGGCTCACTAACTTCACACACCATCAGGCTTCCAAGCAGCTCTCAAGGAAACTCAGTTTTCACACTCTATGCTTAGTGCCCTTTGTATGGCTAGGACTGAAATGAACCTGGTAGAGCATCCCACACAAACGAATGCTCCACATGCGGGTTTCACATGCCACCAACTCCACATTCTCAGGCAACTTCAGCGCCACAGCCGTTTTCAGATAGCCCTCAATGCAAAGGCTCTAGACGCAAATATTGGTGTGAGAGCTAATTCAATCAAGGAAACACTGCATGTTGGTGAAGGGCATATTGAAGAAGAATCAGCCGAGTGGTTCTTGTGGGAGAACAACTCCATTTGGCTCACTAACTTCACACACCATCAGGCTTCCAAGCAGCTCTCAAGGAAACTCAGTTTTCACACTCTATGCTTAGTGCCCTTTGTATGGCTAGGACTGAAATGAACCTGGTAGAGCATCCCACACAAACGAATGCTCCACATGCGGGTTTCACATGCCACCAACTCCACATTCACAGGCAACTTCAGCGCCACAGCCGTTTTCAGATAGCCCTCAATGCAAAGGCTCTAGACGCAAATATTGGTGTGAGAGCTAATTCAATCAAGGAAACACTGCATGTTGGTGAAGGGCATATTGAAGAAGGATCAGCCGAGTGGTTCTTGTGGGAGAACAACTCCATTTGGCTCACTAACTTCACACACCATCAGGCTTCCAAGCAGCTCTCAAGGAAACTCAGTTTTCACACTCTATGCTTAGTGCCCTTTGTATGGCTAGGACTGAAATGAACCTGGTAGAGCATCCCACACAAACGAATGCTCCACATGCGGGTTTCACATGCCACCAACTCCACATTCACTGGCAACTTCAGCGCCACAGCCGTTTTCAGATAGCCCTCAATGCAAAGGCTCTAGACGCAAATATTGGTGTGAGAGCTAATTCAATCAAGGAAACACTGCATGTTGGTGAAGGGCATATTGAAGAAGGATCAGCCGAGTGGTTCTTGTGGGAGAACAACTCCATTTGGCTCACTAACTTCACACACCATCAGGCTTCCAAGCAGCTCTCAAGGAAACTAAGTTTTCACACTCTATTCTTATTGCCCTTTGAGTGAACAATCTAGGAATGAACCTGGTAGAGCATCGCACACAAACGAATGCTCCACATGCGGGTTTCACATGCCACCAACTCCACATTCACAGGCAACTTCAGCGCCACAGCCGTTTTCAGATAGCCCTCAATGCAAAGGCTCTAGACGCAAATATTGGTGTGAGAGCTAATTCAATCAAGGAAACACTGCATGTTGGTGAAGGGCATATTGAAGAAGGATCAGCCGAGTGGTTCTTGTGGGAGAACAACTCCATTTGGCTCACTAACTTCACACACCATCAGGCTTCCAAGCAGCTCTCAAGGAAACTCAGTTTTCACACTCTATGCTTAGTGCCCTTTGTGTGCCTAGGACTGAAATGAACCTTGGTCAGCATCCCACACAAACGAATGCTCCACATGCGGGTTTCACATGCCACCAACTCCACATTCACAGGCAACTTCAGCGCCACAGCCGTTTTCAGATAGCCCTCAATGCAAAGGCTCTAGACGCAAATATTGTTGTGAGAGCTAATTCAATCAAGGAAACACTGCATGTTGGTGAAGGGCATAAGGAAGAAGGATCAGCCGAGTGGTTCTTGTGGGAGAACAACTCCATTTGGCTCACTAACTTCACACACCATCAGGCTTCCAAGCAGCTCTCAAGGAAACTCAGTTTTCACACTCTATTCTTAGTGCCCTTTGTATGGCTAGGACTGAAATGAACCTGGTAGAGCATCCCACACAAACGAATGCTCCACATGCGGGTTTCACATGCCACCAACTCCACATTCACTGGCAACTTCAGCGCCACAGCCGTTTTCAGATAGCCCTCAATGCAAAGGCTCTAGACGCAAATATTGTTGTGAGAGCTAATTCAATCAAGGAAACACTGCATGTTGGTGAAGGGCATATTGAAGAAGGATCAGCCGAGTGGTTCTTGTGGGAGAACAACTCCATTTGGCTCACTAACTTCACACACCATCAGGCTTCCAAGCAGCTCTCAAGGAAACTCAGTTTTCACACTCTATGCTTAGTGCCCTTTGTATGGCTAGGACTGAAATGAACCTGGTAGAGCATCCCACACAAACGAATGCTCCACATGCGGGTTTCACATGCCACCAACTCCACATTCACAGGCAACTTCAGCGCCACAGCCGTTTTCAGATAGCCCTCAATGCAAAGGCTCTAGACGCAAATATTGGTGTGAGAGCTAATTCAATCAAGGAAACACTGCATGTTGGAGAAGGGCATATTGAAGAAGGATCAGCCGAGTGGTTCTTGTGGGAGAACAACTCCATTTGGCTCACTAACTTCACACACCATCAGGTTTCCAAGAAGCTCTCAAGGAAACTCAGTTTTCACACTCTATGCTTAGTGCCCTTTGAGTGAACTATCTAGGAATGAACCTGGTAGAGCATCCCACACAAACGAATGCTCCACATGCGGGTTTCACATGCCACCAACTCCACATTCACAGGCAACTTCAGCGCCACAGCCGTTTTCAGATAGCCCTCAATGCAAAGGCTCTAGACGCAAATATTGTTGTGAGAGCTAATTCAATCAAGGAAACACTGCATGTTGGTGAAGGGCATATTGAAGAAGGATCAGCCGAGTGGTTCTTGTGGGAGAACAACTCCATTTGGCTCACTAACTTCACACACCATCAGGCTTCCAAGCAGCTCTCAAGGAAACTCAGTTTTCACACTCTATTCTTATTGCCCTTTGAGTGAACTATCTAGGAATGAACCTGGTAGAGCATCCCACACAAACGAATGCTCCACATGCGGGTTTCACATGCCACCAACTCCACATTCACAGGCAACTTCAGCGCCACAGCCGTTTTCAGATAGCCCTCAATGCAAAGGCTCTAGACGCAAATATTGGTGTGAGAGCTAATTCAATCAAGGAAACACTGCATGTTGGTGAAGGGCATATTGAAGAAGGATCAGCCGAGTGGTTCTTGTGGGAGAACAACTCCATTTGGCTCACTAACTTCACACACCATCAGGCTTCCAAGCAGCTCTCAAGGAAACTCAGTTTTCACACTCTATGCTTAGTGCCCTTTCTTTGGCTAGGACTGAAATGAACCTGGTAGAGCATCGCACACAAACGAATGCTCCACATGCGGGTTTCACATGCCACCAACTCCACATTCACAGGCAACTTCAGCGCCACAGCCGTTTTCAGATAGCCCTCAATGCAAAGGCTCTAGACGCAAATATTGTTGTGAGAGCTAATTCAATCAAGGAAACACTGCATGTTGGTGAAGGGCATATTGAAGAAGGATCAGCCGAGTGGTTCTTGTGGGAGAACAACTCCATTTGGCTCACTAACTTCACACACCATCAGGCTTCCAAGCAGCTCTCAAGGAAACTCAGTTTTCACACTCTATGTTTAGTGCCCTTTGAATGCATTATCTAGGAATGAACCTGGTAGAGCATCGCACACAAACGAATGCTCCACATGCGGGTTTCACATGCCACCAACTCCACATTCACAGGCAACTTCAGCGCCACAGCCGTTTTCAGATAGCCCTCAATGCAAAGGCTCTAGATGCAAATATTGGTGTGAGAGCTAATTCAATCAAGGAAACACTGCATGTTGGTGAAGGGCATATTGAAGAAGGATCAGCCGAGTGGTTCTTGTGGGAGAACAACTCCATTTGGCTCACTAACTTCACACACCATCAGGCTTCCAAGCAGCTCTCAAGGAAACTCAGTTTTCACACTCTATGCTTAGTGCCCTTTCTTTGGCTACGACTGAAATGAACCTGGTAGAGCATCCCACACAAACGAATGCTCCACATGCGGGTTTCACATGCCACCAACTCCACATTCACTGGCAACTTCAGCGCCACAGCCGTTTTCAGATAGCCCTCAATGCAAAGGCTCTAGACGCAAATATTGGTGTGAGAGCTAATTCAATCAAGGAAACACTGCATGTTGGTGAAGGGCATATTGAAGAAGGATCAGCCGAGTGGTTCTTGTAGGAGAACAACTCCATTTGGCTCACTAACTTCACACACCATCAGGCTTCCAAGCAGCTCTCAAGGAAACTCAGTTTTCACACTCTATGCTTAGTGCCCTTTGTATGGCTAGGACTGAAATGAACCTGGTAGAGCATCCCACACAAACGAATGCTCCACATGCGGGTTTCACATGCCACCAACTCCACATTCACAGGCAACTTCAGCGCCACAGCCGTTTTCAGATAGCCCTCAATGCAAAGGCTCTAGACGCAAATATTGTTGTGAGAGCTAATTCAATCAAGGAAACACTGCATGTTGGTGAAGGGCATATTGAAGAAGGATCAGCCGAGTGGTTCTTGTGGGAGAACAACTCCATTTGGCTCACTAACTTCACACACCATCAGGCTTCCAAGCAGCTGTCAAGGAAACTCAGTTTTCACACTCTATGCTTAGTGCCCTTTGAGTGCATTATCTAGGAATGAACCTGGTAGAGCATCCCACACAAACGAATGCTCCACATGCGGGTTTCACATGCCACCAACTCCACATTCACAGGCAACTTCAGCGCCACAGCCGTTTTCAGATAGCCCTCAATGCAAAGGCTCTAGACGCAAATATTGGTGTGAGAGCTAATTCAATCAAGGAAACACTGCATGTTGGTGAAGGGCATATTGAAGAAGGATCAGCCGAGTGGTTCTTGTGGGAGAACAACTCCATTTGGCTCACTAACTTCACACACCATCAGGCTTCCACGAAGCTCTCAAGGAAACTCAGTTTTCACACTCTATGCTTAGTGCCCTTTGAGTGAACTATCTAGGAATGAACCTGGTAGAGCATCCCACACAAACGAATGCTCCACATGCGGGTTTCACATGCCACCAACTCCACATTCACAGGCAACTTCAGCGCCACAGCCGTTTTCAGATAGCCCTCAATGCAAAGGCTCTAGACGCAAATATTGGTGTGAGAGCTAATTCAATCAAGGAAACACTGCATGTTGGTGAAGGGCATATTGAAGAAGGATCAGCCGAGTGGTTCTTGTGGGAGAACAACTCCATTTGGCTCACTAACTTCACACACCATCAGGCTTCCAAGCAGCTCTCAAGGAAACTCAGTTTTCACACTCTATGCTTAGTGCCCTTTCTTTGGCTACGACTGAAATGAACCTGGTAGAGCATCCCACACAAACGAATGCTCCACATGCGGGTTTCACATGCCACCAACTCCACATTTACAGGCAACTTCAGCGATACAGCCGTTTTCAGATAGCCCTCAATGCAAAGGCTCTAGACGCAAATATTGGTGTGAGAGCTAATTCAATCAAGGAAACCCTGCATGTTGGTGAAGGGCATATTGAAGAAGGATCAGCCGAGTGGGTCTTGTGGGAGAACAACTCCATTTGGCTCACTAACTTCACACACCATCAGGCTTCCAAGCAGCTCTCAAGGAAACTCAGTTTTCACACTCTATGCTTAGTGCCCTTTGTGTGCCTAGGACTGAAATGAACCTTGGTCAGCATCCCACACAAACGAATGCTCCACATGCGGGTTTCACATGCCACCAACTCCACATTCACAGGCAACTTCAGTGCCACAGCCGTTTTCAGATAGCCCTCAATGCAAAGGCTCTAGACGCAAATATTGGTGTGAGAGCTAATTCAATCAAGGAAACACTGCATGTTGGTGAAGGGCATATTGAAGAAGGATCAGCCGAGTGGTTCTTGTGGGAGAACAACTCCATTTGGCTCACTAACTTCACACACCATCAGGCTTCCAAGCAGCTCTCAAGGAAACTCAGTTTTCACACTCTATGCTTAGTGCCCTTTGTATGGCTAGGACTGAAATGAACCTGGTAGAGCATCCCACACAAACGAATGCTCCACATGCGGGTTTCACATGCCACCAACTCCACATTCACTGGCAACTTCAGCGCCACAGCCGTTTTCAGATAGCCCTCAATGCAAAGGCTCTAGACGCAAATATTGGTGTGAGAGCTAATTCAATCAAGGAAACACTGCATGTTGGTGAAGGGCATATTGAAGAAGGATCAGCCGAGTGGTTCTTGTGGGAGAACAACTCCATTTGGCTCACTAACTTCACACACCATCAGGCTTCCAAGCAGCTCTCAAGGAAACTCAGTTTTCACACTCTATGCTTAGTGCCCTTTGAATGCATTATCTAGGAATGAACCTGGTAGAGCATCCCACACAAACGAATGCTCCACATGCGGGTTTCACATGCCACCAACTCCACATTCACAGGCAACTTCAGCGCCACAGCCGTTTTCAGATAGCCCTCAATGCAAAGGCTCTAGACGCAAATATTGGTGTGAGAGCTAATTCAATCAAGGAAACACTGCATGTTGGTGAAGGGCATATTGAAGAAGGATCAGCCGAGTGGTTCTTGTGGGAGAACAACTCCATTTGGCTCACTAACTTCACACACCATCAGGTTTCCAAGAAGCTCTCAAGGAAACTCAGTTTTCACACTCTATGCTTATTGCCCTTTTAGTGAACTATCTAGGAATGAACCTGGTCAGCATCCCACACAAACGAATGCTCCACATGCGGGTTTCACATGCCACCAACTCCACATTCACAGGCAACTTCAGCGCCACAGCCGTTTTCAGATAGCCCTCAATGCAAAGGCTCTAGACGCAAATATTGGTGTGAGAGCTAATTCAATCAAGGAAACACTGCATGTTGGTGAAGGGCATATTGAAGAAGGATCAGCCGAGTGGTTCTTGTGGGAGAACAACTCCATTTGGCTCACTAACTTCACACACCATCAGGCTTCCAAGCAGCTCTCAAGGAAACTCAGTTTTCACACTCTATGCTTAGTGCCCTTTGTATTGCTAGGACTGAAATGAAGCTTGGTCAGCATCCCACACAAACGAATGCTCCACATGCGGGTTTCACATGCCACCAACTCCACATTCACAGGCAACTTCAGCGCCACAGCCGTTTTCAGATAGCCCTCAATGCAAAGGCTCTAGACGCAAATATTGGTGTGAGAGCTAATTCAATCAAGGAAACACTGCATGTTGGTGAAGGGCATATTAAAGAAGGATCAGCCGAGTGGTTCTTGTGGGAGAACAACTCCATTTGGCTCACTAACTTCACACACCATCAGGCTTCCAAGCAGCTCTCAAGGAAACTCAGTTTTCACACTCTATGCTTAGTGCCCTTTCTTTGGCTACGACTGAAATGAACCTGGTAGAGCATCCCACACAAACGAATGCTCCACATGCGGGTTTCACATGCCACCAACTCCACATTCACAGGCAACTTCAGCGCCACAGCCGTTTTCAGATAGCCCTCAATGCAAAGGCTCTAGACGCAAATATTGGTGTGAGAGCTAATTCAATCAAGGAAACACTGCATGTTGGTGAAGGGCATATTGAAGAAGGATCAGCCGAGTGGTTCTTGTGGGAGAACAACTCCATTTGGCTCACTAACTTCACACACCATCAGGCTTCCACGAAGCTCTCAAGGAAACTCAGTTTTCACACTCTATTCTTAGTGCCCTTTGTATGGCTAGGACTGAAATGAACCTGGTAGAGCATCCCACACAAACGAATGCTCCACATGCGGGTTTCACATGCCACCAACTCCACATTCACAGGCAACTTCAGCGCCACAGCCGTTTTCAGATAGCCCTCAATGCAAAGGCTCTAGACGCAAATATTGGTGTGAGAGCTAATTCAATCAAGGAAACACTGCATGTTGGTGAAGGGCATATTGAAGAAGGATCAGCCGGGTGGTTCTTGTGGGAGAACAACTCCATTTGGCTCACTAACTTCACACACCATCAGGTTTCCAAGAAGCTCTCAAGGAAACTCAGTTTTCACACTCTATGCTTAGTGCCCTTTGAGTGAACTATCTAGGAATGAACCTGGTAGAGCATCCCACACAAACGAATGCTCCACATGCGGGTTTCACATGCCACCAACTCCACATTCACAGGCAACTTCAGCGCCACAGCCGTTTTCAGATAGCCCTCAATGCAAAGGCTCTAGACGCAAATATTGGTGTGAGAGCTAATTCAATCAAGGAAACACTGCATGTTGGTGAAGGGCATATTGAAGAAGGATCAGCCGAGTGGTTCTTGTGGGAGAACAACTCCATTTGGCTCACTAACTTCACACACCATCAGGTTTCCAAGAAGCTCTCAAGGAAACTCAGTTTTCACACTCTATGCTTATTGCCCTTTGAGTGAACTATCTAGGAATGAACCTGGTAGAGCATCCCACACAAACGAATGCTCCACATGCGGGTTTCACATGCCACCAACTCCACATTCACAGGCAACTTCAGCGCCACAGCCGTTTTCAGATAGCCCTCAATGCAAAGGCTCTAGACGCAAATATTGGTGTGAGAGCTAATTCAATCAAGGAAACACTGCATGTTGGTGAAGGGCATATTGAAGAAGGATCAGCCGAGTGGTTCTTGTGGGAGAACAACTCCATTTGGCTCACTAACTTCACACACCATCAGGCTTCCAAGCAGCTCTCAAGGAAAATCAGTTTTCACACTCTATGCTTAGTGCCCTTTGTATGGTTAGGACTGAAATGAACCTGGTAGAGCATCGCACACAAACGAATGCTCCACATGCGGGTTTCACATGCCACCAACTCCACATTCACAGGCAACTTCAGCGCCACTGCCGTTTTCAGATAGCCCTCAATGCAAAGGCTCTAGACGCAAATATTGGTGTGAGAGCTAATTCAATCAAGGAAACACTGCATGTTGGTGAAGGGCATATTGAAGAAGGATCAGCCGAGTGGTTCTTGTGGGAGAACAACTCCATTTGGCTCACTAACTTCACACACCATCAGGCTTCCAAGAAGCTCTCAAGGAAACTCAGTTTTCACACTCTATGTTTAGTGCCCTTTGAATGCATTATCTAGGAATGAACCTGGTAGAGCATCGCACACAAACGAATGCTCCACATGCGGGTTTCACATGCCACCAACTCCACATTCACAGGCAACTTCAGCGCCACAGCCGTTTTCAGATAGCCCTCAATGCAAAGGCTCTAGACACAAATATTGGTGTGAGAGCTAATTCAATCAAGGAAACACTGCATGTTGGTGAAGGGCATATTGAAGAAGGATCAGCCGAGTGGTTCTTGTGGGAGAACAACTCCATTTGGCTCACTAACTTCACACATCATCAGGCTTCCAAGCAGCTCTCAATGAAACTCAGTTTTCACAATCTATGCTTAGTGCTCTTAGTGTGCCTAGGACTGAAATGAAGCTTGGTCAGCATCCCACACAAACGAATGCTCCACATGCGGGTTTCACATGCCACCAACTCCACATTCACAGGCAACTTCAGCGCCACAGCCGTTTTCAGATAGCCCTCAATGCAAAGGCTCTAGACGCAAATATTGGTGTGAGAGCTAATTCAATCAAGGAAACACTGCATGTTGGTGAAGGGCATATTGAAGAAGGATCAGCCGAGTGGTTCTTGTGGGAGAACAACTCCATTTGGCTCACTAACTTCACACACCATCAGGCTTCCAAGCAGCTCTCAATGAAACTCAGTTTTCACAATCTATGCTTAGTGCTCTTTGTGTGCCTAGTACTGAAATGAACCTTGGTCAGCATCCCACACAAACGAATGCTCCACATGCGGGTTTCACATGCCACCAACTCCACATTCACAGGCAACTTCAGCGCCACAGCCGTTTTCAGATAGCCCTCAATGCAAAGGCTCTAGACGCAAATATTGGTGTGAGAGCTAATTCAATCAAGGAAACACTGCATGTTGGTGAAGGGCATATTGAAGAAGGATCAGCCGAGTGGTTCTTGTGGGAGAACAACTCCATTTGGCTCACTAACTTCACACACCATCAGGCTTCCAAGCAGCTCTCAAGGAAACTCAGTTTTCACACTCTATGCTTAGTGCCCTTTGTATGGCTAGGACTGAAATGAACCTGGTAGAGCATCCCACACAAACGAATGCTCCACATGCGGGTTTCACATGCCACCAACTCCACATTCACTGGCAACTTCAGCGCCACAGCCGTTTATAGATAGGCCTCAATGCAAAGGCTCTAGACGCAAATATTGGTGTGAGAGCTAATTCAATCAAGGAAACACTGCATGTTGGTGAAGGGCATATTGAAGAAGGATCAGCCGAGTGGTTCTTGTGGGAGAACAACTCCATTTGGCTCACTAACTTCACACACCATCAGGCTTCCAAGCAGCTCTCAAGGAAACTCAGTTTTCACACTCTATGCTTAGTGCTCTTTGTGTGCCTAATACTGAAATGAACCTGGTAGAGCATCGCACACAAACGAATGCTCCACATGCGGGTTTCACATGCCACCAACTCCACATTCACAGGCAACTTCAGCGCCACAGCCGTTTTCAGATAGCCCTCAATGCAAAGGCTCTAGACGCAAATATTGGTGTGAGAGCTAATTCAATCAAGGAAACACTGCATGTTGGTGAAGGGCATATTGAAGAAGGATCAGCCGAGTGGTTCTTGTGGGAGAACAACTCCATTTGGCTCACTAACTTCACACACCATCAGGCTTCCAAGAAGCTCTCAAGGAAACTCAGTTTTCACACTCTATGCTTAGTGCCCTTTGTGTGCCTAGGACTGAAATGAAGCTTGGTCAGCATCCCACACAAACGAATGCTCCACATGCGGGTTTCACATGCCACCAACTCCACATTCACAGGCAACTTCAGCGCCACAGCTGTTTTCAGATAGCCCTCAATGCAAAGGCTCTAGACGCAAATATTGGTGTGAGAGCTAATTCAATCAAGGAAACACTGCATGTTGGTGAAGGGCATATTGAAGAAGGATCAGCCGAGTGGTTCTTGTGGGAGAACAACTCCATTTGGCTCACTAACTTCACACACCATCAGGCTTCCAAGCAGCTCTCAAGGAAACTCAGTTTTCACACTCTATGCTTAGTGCTCTTTGTGTGCCTAGGACTGAAATGAACCTTGGTCAGCATCCCACACAAACGAATGCTCCACATGCGGGTTTCACATGCCACCAACTCCACATTCACAGGCAACTTCAGCGCCACAGCCGTTTTCAGATAGCCCTCAATGCAAAGGCTCTAGACGCAAATATTGGTGTGAGAGCTAATTCAATCAAGGAAACACTGCATGTTGGTGAAGGGCATATTGAAGAAGGATCAGCCGAGTGGTTCTTGTGGGAGAACAACTCCATTTGGCTCACTAACTTCACACACCATCAGGCTTCCAAGCAGCTCTCAAGGAAACTCAGTTTTCACACTCTATGCTTAGTGCTCTTTGTGTGCCTAGGACTGAAATGAACCTTGGTCAGCATCCCACAACAAAACGAATGCTCCACATGCGGGTTTCACATGCCACCAACTCCACATTCACAGGCAACTTCAGCGCCACAGCCGTTTTCAGATAGCCCTCAATGCAAAGGCTCTAGACGCAAATATTGGTGTGAGAGCTAATTCAATCAAGGAAACACTGCATGTTGGTGAAGGGCATATTGAAGAAGGATCAGCCGAGTGGTTCTTGTGGGAGAACAACTCCATTTGGCTCACTAACTTCACACACCATCAGGCTTCCAAGCAGCTCTCAAGGAAACTCAGTTTTCACACTCTATGTTTAGTGCCCTTTGAATGCATTATCTAGGAATGAACCTGGTAGAGCATCGCACACAAACGAATGCTCCACATGCGGGTTTCACATGCCACCAACTCCACATTCACTGGCAACTTCAGCGCCACAGCCGTTTTCAGATAGCCCTCAATGCAAAGGCTCTAGACGCAAATATTGGTGTGAGAGCTAATTCAATCAAGGAAACACTGCATGTTGGTGAAGGGCATATTGAAGAAGGATCAGCCGAGTGGTTCTTGTGGGAGAACAACTCCATTTGGCTCACTAACTTCACACACCATCAGGCTTCCAAGCAGCTCTCAAGGAAAATCAGTTTTCACACTCTATGCTTAGTGCCCTTTCTTTGGCTACGACTGAAATGAACCTGGTAGAGCATCCCACACAAACGAATGCTCCACATGCGGGTTTCACATGCCACCAACTCCACATTCACAGGCAACTTCAGCGCCACAGCCGTTTTCAGATAGCCCTCAATGCAAAGGCTCTAGACGCAAATATTGGTGTGAGAGCTAATTCAATCAAGGAAACACTGCATGTTGGTGAAGGGCATATTGAAGAAGGATCAGCCGAGTGGTTCTTGTGGGAGAACAACTCCATTTGGCTCACTAACTTCACACACCATCAGGCTTCCAAGAAGCTCTCAAGGAAACTCAGTTTTCACACTCTATGTTTAGTGCCCTTTGAATGCATTATCTAGGAATGAACCTGGTAGAGCATCGCACACAAACGAATGCTCCACATGCGGGTTTCACATGCCACCAACTCCACATTCACAGGCAACTTCAGCGCCACAGCCGTTTTCAGATAGCCCTCAATGCAAAGGCTCTAGACACAAATATTGGTGTGAGAGCTAATTCAATCAAGGAAACACTGCATGTTGGTGAAGGGCATATTGAAGAAGGATCAGCCGAGTGGTTCTTGTGGGAGAACAACTCCATTTGGCTCACTAACTTCACACATCATCAGGCTTCCAAGCAGCTCTCAAGGAAACTCAGTTTTCACACTCTATGCTTAGTGCTCTTAGTGTGCCTAGGACTGAAATGAAGCTTGGTCAGCATCCCACACAAACGAATGCCCCACATGCGGGTTTCACATGCCACCAACTCCACATTCACAGGCAACTTCAGCGCCACAGCCGTTTTCAGATAGCCCTCAATGCAAAGGCTCTAGACGCAAATATTGGTGTGAGAGCTAATTCAATCAAGGAAACACTGCATGTTGGTGAAGGGCATATTGAAGAAGGATCAGCCGAGTGGTTCTTGTGGGAGAACAACTCCATTTGGCTCACTAACTTCACACACCATCAGGCTTCCAAGCAGCTCTCAATGAAACTCAGTTTTCACAATCTATGCTTAGTGCTCTTTGTGTGCCTAGTACTGAAATGAACCTTGGTCAGCATCCCACACAAACGAATGCTCCACATGCGGGTTTCACATGCCACCAACTCCACATTCACAGGCAACTTCAGCGCCACAGCCGTTTTCAGATAGCCCTCAATGCAAAGGCTCTAGACGCAAATATTGGTGTGAGAGCTAATTCAATCAAGGAAACACTGCATGTTGGTGAAGGGCATATTGAAGAAGGATCAGCCGAGTGGTTCTTGTGGGAGAACAACTCCATTTGGCTCACTAACTTCACACACCATCAGGCTTCCAAGCAGCTCTCAAGGAAACTCAGTTTTCACACTCTATGCTTAGTGCCCTTTGTATGGCTAGGACTGAAATGAACCTGGTAGAGCATCCCACACAAACGAATGCTCCACATGCGGGTTTCACATGCCACCAACTCCACATTCACTGGCAACTTCAGCGCCACAGCCGTTTTTAGATAGGCCTCAATGCAAAGGCTCTAGACGCAAATATTGGTGTGAGAGCTAATTCAATCAAGGAAACACTGCATGTTGGTGAAGGGCATATTGAAGAAGGATCAGCCGAGTGGTTCTTGTGGGAGAACAACTCCATTTGGCTCACTAACTTCACACACCATCAGGCTTCCAAGCAGCTCTCAAGGAAACTCAGTTTTCACACTCTATGCTTAGTGCTCTTTGTGTGCCTAATACTGAAATGAACCTGGTAGAGCATCGCACACAAACGAATGCTCCACATGCGGGTTTCACATGCCACCAACTCCACATTCACAGGCAACTTCAGCGCCACAGCCGTTTTCAGATAGCCCTCAATGCAAAGGCTCTAGACGCAAATATTGGTGTGAGAGCTAATTCAATCAAGGAAACACTGCATGTTGGTGAAGGGCATATTGAAGAAGGATCAGCCGAGTGGTTCTTGTGGGAGAACAACTCCATTTGGCTCACTAACTTCACACACCATCAGGCTTCCAAGAAGCTCTCAAGGAAACTCAGTTTTCACACTCTATGCTTAGTGCCCTTTGTGTGCCTAGGACTGAAATGAAGCTTGGTCAGCATCCCACACAAACGAATGCTCCACATGCGGGTTTCACATGCCACCAACTCCACATTCACAGGCAACTTCAGCGCCACAGCCGTTTTCAGATAGCCCTCAATGCAAAGGCTCTAGACGCAAATATTGGTGTGAGAGCTAATTCAATCAAGGAAACACTGCATGTTGGTGAAGGGCATATTGAAGAAGGATCAGCCGAGTGGTTCTTGTGGGAGAACAACTCCATTTGGCTCACTAACTTCACACACCATCAGGCTTCCAAGCAGCTCTCAAGGAAACTCAGTTTTCACACTCTATGCTTAGTGCTCTTTGTGTGCCTAGGACTGAAATGAACCTTGGTCAGCATCCCACACAAACGAATGCTCCACATGCGGGTTTCACATGCCACCAACTCCACATTCACAGGCAACTTCAGCGCCACAGCCGTTTTCAGATAGCCCTCAATGCAAAGGCTCTAGACGCAAATATTGGTGTGAGAGCTAATTCAATCAAGGAAACACTGCATGTTGGTGAAGGGCATATTGAAGAAGGATCAGCCGAGTGGTTCTTGTGGGAGAACAACTCCATTTGGCTCACTAACTTCACACACCATCAGGCTTCCAAGCAGCTCTCAAGGAAACTCAGTTTTCACACTCTATGCTTAGTGCTCTTTGTGTGCCTAGGACTGAAATGAACCTTGGTCAGCATCCCACACAAACGAATGCTCCACATGCGGGTTTCACATGCCACCAACTCCACATTCACAGGCAACTTCAGCGCCACAGCCGTTTTCAGATAGCCCTCAATGCAAAGGCTCTAGACGCAAATATTGGTGTGAGAGCTAATTCAATCAAGGAAACACTGCATGTTGGTGAAGGGCATATTGAAGAAGGATCAGCCGAGTGGTTCTTGTGGGAGAACAACTCCATTTGGCTCACTAACTTCACACACCATCAGGCTTCCAAGCAGCTCTCAAGGAAACTCAGTTTTCACACTCTATGTTTAGTGCCCTTTGAATGCATTATCTAGGAATGAACCTGGTAGAGCATCGCACACAAACGAATGCTCCACATGCGGGTTTCACATGCCACCAACTCCACATTCACTGGCAACTTCAGCGCCACAGCCGTTTTCAGATAGCCCTCAATGCAAAGGCTCTAGACGCAAATATTGGTGTGAGAGCTAATTCAATCAAGGAAACACTGCATGTTGGTGAAGGGCATATTGAAGAAGGATCAGCCGAGTGGTTCTTGTGGGAGAACAACTCCATTTGGCTCACTAACTTCACACACCATCAGGCTTCCAAGCAGCTCTCAAGGAAAATCAGTTTTCACACTCTATGCTTAGTGCCCTTTCTTTGGCTACGACTGAAATGAACCTGGTAGAGCATCCCACACAAACGAATGCTCCACATGCGGGTTTCACATGCCACCAACTCCACATTCACAGGCAACTTCAGCGCCACAGCCGTTTTCAGATAGCCCTCAATGCAAAGGCTCTAGACGCAAATATTGGTGTGAGAGCTAATTCAATCAAGGAAACACTGCATGTTGGTGAAGGGCATATTGAAGAAGGATCAGCCGAGTGGTTCTTGTGGGAGAACAACTCCATTTGGCTCACTAACTTCACACACCATCAGGCTTCCAAGCAGCTCTCAAGGAAACTCAGTTTTCACACTCTATGCTTAGTGCCCTTTGTGTGCCTAGGACTGAAATGAAGCTTGGTCAGCATCCCACACAAAAGAATGCTCCACATGCAGGTTTCACATGTCACCAACTCCACATTCACTGGCAACTTCAGCGCCACAGCCGTTTTCAGATAGCCCTCAATGCAAAGGCTCTAGACGCAAATATTGGTGTGAGAGCTAATTCAATCAAGGAAACACTGCATGTTGGTGAAGGGCATATTGAAGAAGGATCAGCCGAGTGGTTCTTGTGGGAGAACAACTCCATTTGGCTCACTAACTTCACACACCATCAGGCTTCCAAGCAGCTCTCAAGGAAACTCAGTTTTCACACTCTATGCTTAGTGCCCTTTCTTTGGCTACGACTGAAATGAACCTGGTAGAGCATCCCACACAAACGAATGCTCCACATGCGGGTTTCACATGCCACCAACTCCACATTCACAGGCAACTTCAGCGCCACAGCCGTTTTCAGATAGCCCTCAATGCAAAGGCTCTAGACGCAAATATTGGTGTGAGAGCTAATTCAATCAAGGAAACACTGCATGTTGGTGAAGGGCATATTGAAGAAGGATCAGCCGAGTGGTTCTTGTGGGAGAACAACTCCATTTGGCTCACTAACTTCACACACCATCAGGCTTCCAAGCAGCTCTCAAGGAAACTCAGTTTTCACACTCTATGTTTAGTGCCCTTTGAATGCATTATCTAGGAATGAACCTGGTAGAGCATCCCACACAAACGAATGCTCCACATGCGGGTTTCACATGCCACCAACTCCACATTCACAGGCAACTTCAGCGCCACAGCCGTTTTCAGATAGCCCTCAATGCAAAGGCTCTAGACGCAAATATTGGTGTGAGAGCTAATTCAATCAAGGAAACACTGCATGTTGGTGAAGGGCATATTGAAGAAGGATCAGCCGAGTGGTTCTTGTGGGAGAACAACTCCATTTGGCTCACTAACTTCACACACCATCAGGCTTCCAAGCAGCTCTCAAGGAAACTCAGTTTTCACACTCTATGCTTAGTGCCCTTTGTATGGTTAGGACTGAAATGAACCTGGTAGAGCATCGCACACAAACGAATGCTCCACATGCGGGTTTCACATGCCACCAACTCCACATTCACAGGCAACTTCAGCGCCACTGCCGTTTTCAGATAGCCCTCAATGCAAAGGCTCTAGACGCAAATATTGGTGTGAGAGCTAATTCAATCAAGGAAACACTGCATGTTGGTGAAGGGCATATTGAAGAAGGATCAGCCGAGTGGTTCTTGTGGGAGAACAACTCCATTTGGCTCACTAACTTCACACACCATCAGGCTTCCAAGAAGCTCTCAAGGAAACTCAGTTTTCACACTCTATGTTTAGTGCCCTTTGAATGCATTATCTAGGAATGAACCTGGTAGAGCATCGCACACAAACGAATGCTCCACATGCGGGTTTCACATGCCACCAACTCCACATTCACAGGCAACTTCAGCGCCACAGCCGTTTTCAGATAGCCCTCAATGCAAAGGCTCTAGACACAAATATTGGTGTGAGAGCTAATTCAATCAAGGAAACACTGCATGTTGGTGAAGGGCATATTGAAGAAGGATCAGCCGAGTGGTTCTTGTGGGAGAACAACTCCATTTGGCTCACTAACTTCACACATCATCAGGCTTCCAAGCAGCTCTCAAGGAAACTCAGTTTTCACACTCTATGCTTAGTGCTCTTTGTGTGCCTAGGACTGAAATGAAGCTTGGTCAGCATCCCACACAAACGAATGCTCCACATGCGGGTTTCACATGCCACCAACTCCACATTCACAGGCAACTTCAGCGCCACAGCCGTTTTCAGATAGCCCTCAATGCAAAGGCTCTAGACGCAAATATTGGTGTGAGAGCTAATTCAATCAAGGAAACACTGCATGTTGGTGAAGGGCATATTGAAGAAGGATCAGCCGAGTGGTTCTTGTGGGAGAACAACTCCATTTGGCTCACTAACTTCACACACCATCAGGCTTCCAAGCAGCTCTCAATGAAACTCAGTTTTCACAATCTATGCTTAGTGCTCTTTGTGTGCCTAGGACTGAAATGAACCTTGGTCAGCATCCCACACAAACGAATGCTCCACATGCGGGTTTCACATGCCACCAACTCCACATTCACAGGCAACTTCAGCGCCACAGCCGTTTTCAGATAGCCCTCAATGCAAAGGCTCTAGACGCAAATATTGGTGTGAGAGCTAATTCAATCAAGGAAACACTGCATGTTGGTGAAGGGCATATTGAAGAAGGATCAGCCGAGTGGTTCTTGTGGGAGAACAACTCCATTTGGCTCACTAACTTCACACACCATCAGGCTTCCAAGCAGCTCTCAAGGAAACTCAGTTTTCACACTCTATGCTTAGTGCCCTTTGTATGGCTAGGACTGAAATGAACCTGGTAGAGCATCCCACACAAACGAATGCTCCACATGCGGGTTTCACATGCCACCAACTCCACATTCACTGGCAACTTCAGCGCCACAGCCGTTTTTAGATAGGCCTCAATGCAAAGGCTCTAGACGCAAATATTGGTGTGAGAGCTAATTCAATCAAGGAAACACTGCATGTTGGTGAAGGGCATATTGAAGAAGGATCAGCCGAGTGGTTCTTGTGGGAGAACAACTCCATTTGGCTCACTAACTTCACACACCATCAGGCTTCCAAGCAGCTCTCAAGGAAAATCAGTTTTCACACTCTATGCTTAGTGCTCTTTGTGTGCCTAGGACTGAAATGAACCTGGTAGAGCATCGCACACAAACGAATGCTCCACATGCGGGTTTCACATGCCACCAACTCCACATTCACAGGCAACTTCAGCGCCACAGCCGTTTTCAGATAGCCCTCAATGCAAAGGCTCTAGACGCAAATATTGGTGTGAGAGCTAATTCAATCAAGGAAACACTGCATGTTGGTGAAGGGCATATTGAAGAAGGATCAGCCGAGTGGTTCTTGTGGGAGAACAACTCCATTTGGCTCACTAACTTCACACACCATCAGGCTTCCAAGAAGCTCTCAAGGAAACTCAGTTTTCACACTCTATGCTTAGTGCCCTTTGTGTGCCTAGGACTGAAATGAAGCTTGGTCAGCATCCCACACAAACGAATGCTCCACATGCGGGTTTCACATGCCACCAACTCCACATTCACAGGCAACTTCAGCGCCACAGCCGTTTTCAGATAGCCCTCAATGCAAAGGCTCTAGACGCAAATATTGGTGTGAGAGCTAATTCAATCAAGGAAACACTGCATGTTGGTGAAGGGCATATTGAAGAAGGATCAGCCGAGTGGTTCTTGTGGGAGAACAACTCCATTTGGCTCACTAACTTCACACACCATCAGGCTTCCAAGCAGCTCTCAAGGAAACTCAGTTTTCACACTCTATGCTTAGTGCTCTTTGTGTGCCTAGGACTGAAATGAAGCTTGGTCAGCATCCCACACAAACGAATGCTCCACATGCGGGTTTCACATGCCACCAACTCCACATTCACAGGCAACTTCAGCGCCACAGCCGTTTTCAGATAGCCCTCAATGCAAAGGCTCTAGACGCAAATATTGGTGTGAGAGCTAATTCAATCAAGGAAACACTGCATGTTGGTGAAGGGCATATTGAAGAAGGATCAGCCGAGTGGTTCTTGTGGGAGAACAACTCCATTTGGCTCACTAACTTCACACACCATCAGGCTTCCAAGCAGCTCTCAAGGAAACTCAGTTTTCACACTCTATGCTTAGTGCTCTTTGTGTGCCTAGGACTGAAATGAACCTTGGTCAGCATCCCACACAAACGAATGCTCCACATGCGGGTTTCACATGCCACCAACTCCACATTCACAGGCAACTTCAGCGCCACAGCCGTTTTCAGATAGCCCTCAATGCAAAGGCTCTAGACGCAAATATTGGTGTGAGAGCTAATTCAATCAAGGAAACACTGCATGTTGGTGAAGGGCATATTGAAGAAGGATCAGCCGAGTGGTTCTTGTGGGAGAACAACTCCATTTGGCTCACTAACTTCACACACCATCAGGCTTCCAAGCAGCTCTCAAGGAAACTCAGTTTTCACACTCTATGTTTAGTGCCCTTTGAATGCATTATCTAGGAATGAACCTGGTAGAGCATCGCACACAAACGAATGCTCCACATGCGGGTTTCACATGCCACCAACTCCACATTCACAGGCAACTTCAGCGCCACAGCCGTTTTCAGATAGCCCTCAATGCAAAGGCTCTAGACGCAAATATTGGTGTGAGAGCTAATTCAATCAAGGAAACACTGCATGTTGGTGAAGGGCATATTAAAGAAGGATCAGCCGAGTGGTTCTTGTGGGAGAACAACTCCATTTGGCTCACTAACTTCACACACCATCAGGCTTCCAAGCAGCTCTCAAGGAAAATCAGTTTTCACACTCTATGCTTAGTGCCCTTTCTTTGGCTACGACTGAAATGAACCTGGTAGAGCATCCCACACAAACGAATGCTCCACATGCGGGTTTCACATGCCACCAACTCCACATTCACAGGCAACTTCAGCGCCACAGCCGTTTTCAGATAGCCCTCAATGCAAAGGCTCTAGACGCAAATATTGGTGTGAGAGCTAATTCAATCAAGGAAACACTGCATGTTGGTGAAGGGCATATTGAAGAAGGATCAGCCGAGTGGTTCTTGTGGGAGAACAACTCCATTTGGCTCACTAACTTCACACACCATCAGGCTTCCAAGCAGCTCTCAAGGAAACTCAGTTTTCACACTCTATGCTTAGTGCCCTTTGTGTGCCTAGGACTAAAATGAAGCTTGGTCAGCATCCCACACAAACGAATGCTCCACATGCGGGTTTCACATGCCACCAACTCCACATTCACAGGCAACTTCAGCGCCACAGCCGTTTTCAGATAGCCCTCAATGCAAAGGCTCTAGACGCAAATATTGGTGTGAGAGCTAATTCAATCAAGGAAACACTGCATGTTGGTGAAGGGCATATTGAAGAAGGATCAGCCGAGTGGTTCTTGTGGGAGAACAACTCCATTTGGCTCACTAACTTCACACACCATCAGGCTTA
>NW_026698874.1:0-36670 GCF_030435755.1 Ochotona princeps | reverse complement strand
CACACCAATATTTGCGTCTAGAGCCTTTGCATTGAGGGCTATCTGAAAACGGCTGTGGCGCTGAAGTTGCCTGTGAATGTGGAGTTGGTGGCATGTGAAACCCGCATGTGGAGCATTCGTTTGTGTGGGATGCTCTACCAGGTTCATTCCTAGATAATGCACTCAAAGGGCACTAAGCATAGAGTGTGAAAACTGAGTTTCCTTGAGAGCTGCTTGGAAGCCTGATGGTGTGTGAAGTTAGTGATCCAAATGGAGTTGTTCTCCCACAAGAACCACTCGGCTGATCCTTCTTCAATATGCCCTTCACCAACATGCAGTGTTTCCTTGATTGAATTAGCTCTCACACCAATATTTGCGTCTAGAGCCTTTGCATTGAGGGCCATCTGAAAACGGCTGTGGCGCTGAAGTTGCCTGTGAATGTGGAGTTGGTGGCATGTGAAACCCGCATGTGGAGCATTCGTTTGTGTGGGATGCTCTACCAGGTTCATTCCTAGATAATGCACTGAAAGGGCACTAAACATAGAGTGTGAAAACTGAGTTTCCTTGAGAGCTGCTTGGAAGCCTGATGGTGTGTGAAGTTAGTGAGCCAAATGGAGTTGTTCTCCCACAAGAACCACTCGGCCGATCCTTCTTCAATATGCCCTTCACCAACATGCAGTGTTTCCTTGATTGAATTAGCTCTCACACCAATATTTGCGTCTAGAGCCTTTGCATTGAGGGCTATCTGAAAACGGCTGTGGCGCTGAAGTTGCCTGTGAATGTGGAGTTGGTGGCATGTGAAACCCGCATGTGGAGCATCCGTTTGTGTGGGATGCTGACCAAGCTTCATTTCAGTCCTAGGCACTCAAAGGGCACTAAGCATAGAGTGTGAAAACTGAGTTTCCTTGAGAGCTGCTTGGAAGCCTGATGGTGTGTGAAGTTATTGAGCCAAATGGAGTTGTTCTCCCACAAGAACCACTCAGCTGATCCTTCTTCAATATGCCCTTCACCAACATGCAGTGTTTCCTTGATTGAATTAGCTCTCACACCAATATTTGCGTCTAGAGCCTTTGCATTGAGGGCTATCTGAAAACGGCTGTGGCGCTGAAGTTGCCTGTGAATGTGGAGTTGGTGGCATGTGAAACCCGCATGTGGAGCATTCGTTTGTGTGGGATGCTCTACCAGGTTCATTCCTAGATAATGCACTCAAAGGGCACTAAGCGTAGAGTGTGAAAACTGAGTTTCCTTGAGAGCTGCTTGGAAGCCTGATGGTGTGTGAAGTTAGTGAGCCAAATGGAGTTGTTCTCCCACAAGAACCACTCGGCTGATCCTTCTTCAATATGCCCTTCACCAACATGCAGTGTTTCCTTGATTGAATTAGCTCTCACACCAATATTTGCGTCTAGAGCCTTTGCATTGAGGGCTATCTGAAAACGGCTGTGGCGCTGAAGTTGCCTGTGAATGTGGAGTATGTGGCATGTGAAACCCGCATGTGGAGCATTCGTTTGTGTGGGATGCTCTACCAGGTTCATTCCTAGATAATGCACTCAAAGGGCACTAAGCATAGAGTGTGAAAACTGAGTTTCCTTGAGAGCTGCTTGGAAGCCTGATGGTGTGTGAAATTAGTGAGCCAAATGGAGTTGTTCTCCCACAAGAACCACTCGGCTGATCCTTCTTCAATATGCCTTTCACCAACATGCAGTGTTTCCTTGATTGAATTAGCTCTCACACCAATATTTGCGTCTAGAGCCTTTGCATTGAGGGCTATCTGAAAACGGCTGTGGCGCTGAAGTTGCCTGTGAATGTGGAGTTGGTGGCATGAGAAACCCGCATGTGGAGCATCCGTTTGTGTGGGATGCTGACCAAGCTTCATTTCAGTCCTAGGCACACAAAGAGCACTAAGCATAGAGTGTGAAAACTGAGTTTCCTTGAGAGCTGCTTGGAAGCCTGATGGTGTGTGAAGTTAGTGAGCCAAATGGAGTTGTTCTCCCACAAGAACCACTCGGCTGATCCTTCTTCAATATGCCCTTCACCAACATGCAGTGTTTCCTTGATTGAATTAGCTCTCACACCAATATTTGCGTCTAGAGCCTTTGCATTGAGGGCTATCTGAAAACGGCTGTGGCGCTGAAGTTGCCTGTGAATGTGGAGTTGGTGGCATGTGAAACCCGCATGTGGAGCATTCGTTTGTGTGGGATGCTCTACCAGGTTCATTCCTAGATAATGCACTCAAAGGGCACTAAGCATAGAGTGTGAAAACTGAGTTTCCTTGAGAGCTGCTTGGAAGCCTGATGGTGTGTGAAGTTAGTGATCCAAATGGAGTTGTTCTCCCACAAGAACCACTCGGCTGATCCTTCTTCAATATGCCCTTCACCAACATGCAGTGTTTCCTTGATTGAATTAGCTCTCACACCAATATTTGCGTCTAGAGCCTTTGCATTGAGGGCCATCTGAAAACGGCTGTGGCGCTGAAGTTGCCTGTGAATGTGGAGTTGGTGGCATGTGAAACCCGCATGTGGAGCATTCGTTTGTGTGGGATGCTCTACCAGGTTCATTCCTAGATAATGCACTGAAAGGGCACTAAACATAGAGTGTGAAAACTGAGTTTCCTTGAGAGCTGCTTGGAAGCCTGATGGTGTGTGAAGTTAGTGAGCCAAATGGAGTTGTTCTCCCACAAGAACCACTCGGCCGATCCTTCTTCAATATGCCCTTCACCAACATGCAGTGTTTCCTTGATTGAATTAGCTCTCACACCAATATTTGCGTCTAGAGCCTTTGCATTGAGGGCTATCTGAAAACGGCTGTGGCGCTGAAGTTGCCTGTGAATGTGGAGTTGGTGGCATGTGAAACCCGCATGTGGAGCATCCGTTTGTGTGGGATGCTGACCAAGCTTCATTTCAGTCCTAGGCACTCAAAGGGCACTAAGCATAGAGTGTGAAAACTGAGTTTCCTTGAGAGCTGCTTGGAAGCCTGATGGTGTGTGAAGTTATTGAGCCAAATGGAGTTGTTCTCCCACAAGAACCACTCAGCTGATCCTTCTTCAATATGCCCTTCACCAACATGCAGTGTTTCCTTGATTGAATTAGCTCTCACACCAATATTTGCGTCTAGAGCCTTTGCATTGAGGGCTATCTGAAAACGGCTGTGGCGCTGAAGTTGCCTGTGAATGTGGAGTTGGTGGCATGTGAAACCCGCATGTGGAGCATTCGTTTGTGTGGGATGCTCTACCAGGTTCATTCCTAGATAATGCACTCAAAGGGCACTAAGCGTAGAGTGTGAAAACTGAGTTTCCTTGAGAGCTGCTTGGAAGCCTGATGGTGTGTGAAGTTAGTGAGCCAAATGGAGTTGTTCTCCCACAAGAACCACTCGGCTGATCCTTCTTCAATATGCCCTTCACCAACATGCAGTGTTTCCTTGATTGAATTAGCTCTCACACCAATATTTGCGTCTAGAGCCTTTGCATTGAGGGCTATATGAAAACGGCTGTGGCGCTGAAGTTGCCTGTGAATGTGGAGTTGGTGGCATGTGAAACCCGCATGTGGAGCATTCGTTTGTGTGGGATGCTCTACCAGGTTCATTCCTAGATAATGCACTCAAAGGGCACTAAGCATAGAGTGTGAAAACTGAGTTTCCTTGAGAGCTGCTTGGAAGCCTGATGGTGTGTGAAGTTAGTGATCCAAATGGAGTTGTTCTCCCACAAGAACCACTCGGCTGATCCTTCTTCAATATGCCCTTCACCAACATGCAGTGTTTCCTTGATTGAATTAGCTCTCACACCAATATTTGCGTCTAGAGCCTTTGCATTGAGGGCCATCTGAAAACGGCTGTGGCGCTGAAGTTGCCTGTGAATGTGGAGTTGGTGGCATGTGAAACCCGCATGTGGAGCATTGGTTTGTGTGGGATGCTCTACCAGGTTCATTCACAGATAATGCACTAAACGGGCACTAAGCATAGAGTGTGAAAACTGAGTTTCCTTGAGAGCTGCTTGGAAGCCTGATGGTGTGTGAAGTTAGTGAGCCAAATGGAGTTGTTCTCCCACAAGAACCACTCGGCTGATCCTTCTTCAATATGCCCTTCACCAACATGCAGTGTTTCCTTGATTGAATTAGCTCTCACACCAATATTTGCGTCTAGAGCCTTTGCATTGAGGGCTATCTGAAAACGGCTGTGGCGCTGAAGTTGCCTGTGAATGTGGAGTTGGTGGCATGTGAAACCCGCATGTGGAGCATCCGTTTGTGTGGGATGCTGACCAAGCTTCATTTCAGTCCTAGGCACTCAAAGGGCACTAAGCATAGAGTGTGAAAACTGAGTTTCCTTGAGAGCTGCTTGGAAGCCTGATGGTGTGTGAAGTTATTGAGCCAAATGGAGTTGTTCTCCCACAAGAACCACTCAGCTGATCCTTCTTCAATATGCCCTTCACCAACATGCAGTGTTTCCTTGATTGAATTAGCTCTCACACCAATATTTGCGTCTAGAGCCTTTGCATTGAGGGCTATCTGAAAACGGCTGTGGCGCTGAAGTTGCCTGTGAATGTGGAGTTGGTGGCATGTGAAACCCGCATGTGGAGCATTCGTTTGTGTGGGATGCTCTACCAGGTTCATTCCTAGATAATGCACTCAAAGGGCACTAAGCGTAGAGTGTGAAAACTGAGTTTCCTTGAGAGCTGCTTGGAAGCCTGATGGTGTGTGAAGTTAGTGAGCCAAATGGAGTTGTTCTCCCACAAGAACCACTCGGCTGATCCTTCTTCAATATGCCCTTCACCAACATGCAGTGTTTCCTTGATTGAATTAGCTCTCACACCAATATTTGCGTCTAGAGCCTTTGCATTGAGGGCCATCTGAAAACGGCTGTGGCGCTGAAGTTGCCTGTGAATGTGGAGTTGGTGGCATGTGAAACCCGCATGTGGAGCATTGGTTTGTGTGGGATGCTCTACCAGGTTCATTCACAGATGATGCACTAAACGGGCACTAAGCATAGAGTGTGAAAACTGAGTTTCCTTGAGAGCTGCTTGGAAGCCTGATGGTGTGTGAAGTTAGTGAGCCAAATGGAGTTGTTCTCCCACAAGAACCACTCGGCTGATCCTTCTTCAATATGCCCTTCACCAACATGCAGTGTTTCCTTGATTGAATTAGCTCTCACACCAATATTTGCGTCTAGAGCCTTTGCATTGAGGGCTATCTGAAAACGGCTGTGGCGCTGAAGTTGCCTGTGAATGTGGAGTTGGTGGCATGTGAAACCCGCATGTGGAGCATCCGTTTGTGTGGGATGCTGACCAAGCTTCATTTCAGTCCTAGGCACTCAAAGGGCACTAAGCATAGAGTGTGAAAACTGAGTTTCCTTGAGAGCTGCTTGGAAGCCTGATGGTGTGTGAAGTTATTGAGCCAAATGGAGTTGTTCTCCCACAAGAACCACTCAGCTGATCCTTCTTCAATATGCCCTTCACCAACATGCAGTGTTTCCTTGATTGAATTAGCTCTCACACCAATATTTGCGTCTAGAGCCTTTGCGTTGAGGGCTATCTGAAAACGGCTGTGGCGCTGAAGTTGCCTGTGAATGTGGAGTTGGTGCCATGTGAAACCCGCATGTGGAGCATTCGTTTGTGTGGGATGCTCTACCAGGTTCATTCCTAGATAATGCACTGAAAGGGCACTAAGCATAGAGTGTGAAAACTGAGTTTCCTTGAGAGCTGCTTGGAAGCCTGATGGTGTGTGAAGTTAGTGAGCCAAATGGAGTTGTTCTCCCACAAGAACCACTCGGCAGATCCTTCTTCAATATGCCCTTCACCAACATGCAGTGTTTCCTTGATTGAATTAGCTCTCACACCAATATTTGCGTCTAGAGCCTTTGCATTGAGGGCTATCTGAAAACGGCAGTGGAGCTGAAGTTGCCTGTGAATGTGGAGTTGGTGGCATGTGAAACCCGCATGTGGAGCATTCGTAAGTGTGGGATGCTCTACCAGCTTCATTCCAAGATAATGCACTCAAAGGGCACTAAGCATAGAGTGTGAAAACTGAGTTTCCTTGAGAGCTGCTTGGAAGCCTGATTTTGTGTGAAGTTAGTGATCCAAATGGAGTTGTTCTCCCACAAGAACCACTCAGCTGATCCTTCTTCAATATGCCCTTCACCAACATGCAGTGTTTCCTTGATTGAATTAGCTCTCACACCAATATTTGCGTCTAGAGCCTTTGCATTGAGGGCTATCTGAAAAGGGCTGTGGCGCTGAAGTTGCCTGCGAATGTGGAGTTGGTGGCATGTGAAACCTGCATGTGGAGCATTCGTTTGTGTGGGATGCTCTACCAGGTTCATTCCTAGATAATGCACTCAAAGGGCACTAAGCATAGAGTGTGAAAACTGAGTTTCCTTGAGAGCTGCTTGGAAGCCTGATTTTGTGTGAAGTTAGTGAGCCAAATGGAGTTGTTCTCCCACAAGAACCACTCGGCTGATCCTTCTTCAATATGCCCTTCACCAACATGCAGTGTTTCCTTGATTGAATTAGCTCTCACACCAATATTTGCGTCTAGAGCCTTTGCATTGAGGGCTATCTGAAAACGGCAGTGGAGCTGAAGTTGCCTGTGAATGTGGAGTTGGTGGCATGTGAAACCCGCATGTGGAGCATTCGTTTGTGTGTGATGCTCTACCAGGTTCATTCCAGATAATGCACTCAAAGGGCACTAAGCATAGAGTGTGAAAACTGAGTTTCCTTGAGAGCTGCTTGGAAGCCTGATGGTGTGTGAAGTTAGTGAGCCAAATGGAGTTGTTCTCCCACAAGAACCACTCGGCTGATCCATCTTCAATATGCCCTTCACCAACTTGCAGTGTTTCCTTGATTGAATTAGCTCTCACACCAATATTTGCGTCTAGAGCCTTTGCATTGAGGGCTATCTGAAAACGGCTGTGGCGCTGAAGTTGCCTGTGAATGTGGAGTTGGTGGCATGTGAAACCCGCATGTGGAGCATTCGTTTGTGTGGGATGCTCTACCAGGTTCATTCCTAGATAATGCACTCAAAAGGCACTAAACATAGAGTGTGAAAACTGAGTTTCCTTGAGAGCTGCTTGGAAGCCTGATGGTGTGTGAAGTTAGTGAGCCAAATGGAGTTGTTCTCCCACAAGAACCACTCAGCTGATCCTTCTTCAATATGCCCTTCACCAACATGCAGTGTTTCCTTGATTGAATTAGCTCTCACACCAATATTTGCGTCTAGAGCCTTTGCATTGAGGGCTATCTGAAAACGGCTGTGGCGCTGAAGTTGCCTGTGAATGTGGAGTTGGTGGCATGTGAAACCCGCATGTGGAGCATTCGTTTGTGTGGGATGCTCTACCAGGTTCATTCCTAGATAATGCACTCAAAGGGCACTAAACATAGAGTGTGAAAACTGAGTTTCCTTGAGAGCTGCTTGGAAGCCTGATGGTGTGTGAAGTTAGTGAGCCAAATGGAGTTGTTCTCCCACAAGAACCACTCGGCTGATCCTTCTTCAATATGCCCTTCACCAACATGCAGTGTTTCCTTGATTGAATTAGCTCTCACACCAATATTTGCGTCTAGAGCCTTTGCATTGAGGGGCATCTGAAAACGGCTGTAGCGCTGAAGTTGCCTGTGAATGTGGAGTTGGTGGCATGTGAAACCCGCATGTGGAGCATTCGTTTGTGTGGGATGCTCTACCAGGTTCATTCCTAGATAATGTCACTCAAAGGGCACTAAACATAGAGTGTGAAAACTGAGTTTCCTTGAGAGCTGCTTGGAAGCCTGATGGTGTGTGAAGTTAGTGAGCCAAATGGAGTTGTTCTCCACAAGAACCACTCGGCTGATCCTTCTTCAATATGCCCTTCACCAACATGCAGTGTTTCCTTGATTGAATTAGCTCTCACACCAATATTTGCGTCTAGAGCCTTTGCATTGAGGGCTATCTGAAAACGGCTGTGGCGCTGAAGTTGCCTGTGAATGTGGAGTTGGTGGCATGTGAAACCCGCATGTGGAGCATTCGTTTGTGTGGGATGCTCTACCAGGTTCATTCCTAGATAATGCACTCAAAGGGCACTAAGCATAGAGTGTGAAAACTGAGTTTCCTTGAGAGCTGCTTGGAAGCCTGATGGTGTGTGAAGTTAGTGAGCCAAATGGAGTTGTTCTCCCACAAGAACCACTCGGCTGATCCTTCTTCAATATGCCCTTCACCAACATGCAGTGTTTCCTTGATTGAATTAGCTCTCACACCAATATTTGCGTCTAGAGCCTTTGCGTTGAGGGCTATCTGAAAACGGCTGTGGCGCTGAAGTTGCCTGTGAATGTGGAGTTGGTGGCATGTGAAAACCGCATGTGGAGCATTCGTTTGTGTGGGATGCTCTACCAGGTTCATTTCAGTCCTAGCCATACAAAGGGCACTAAGCATAGAGTGTGAAAACTGAGTTTCCTTGAGAGCTGCTTGGAAGCCTGATGGTGTGTGAAGTTAGTGAGCCAAATGCAGTTGTTCTCCCACAAGAACCACTCAGCTGATCCTTCTTCAATATGCCCTTCACCAACATGCAGTGTTTCCTTGATTGAATTAGCTCTCACACCAATATTTGCGTCTAGAGCCTTTGCATTGAGGGCCATCTGAAAACGGCTGTGGCGCTGAAGTTGCCTGTGAATGTGGAGTTGGTGGCATGTGAAACCCGCATGTGGAGCATTCGTTTGTGTGGGATGCTCTACCAGGTTCATTCCTAGATAATGCACTCAAAGGGCACTAAGCATAGAGTGTGAAAACTGAGTTTCCTTGAGAGCTGCTTGGAAGCCTGATGGTGTGTGAAGTTAGTGAGCCAAATGGAGTTGTTCTCCCACAAGAACCACTCGGCTGATCCTTCTTCAATATGCCCTTCACCAACATGCAGTGTTTCCTTGATTGAATTAGCTCTCACACCAATATTTGCGTCTAGAGCCTTTGCATTGAGGGCTATCTGAAAACGGCTGTGGCGCTGAAGTTGCCTGTGAATGTGGAGTTGGTGGCATGTGAAACCCGCATGTGGCGCATTCGTTTGTGTGGGATGCTCTATCAGGTTCATTCCTAGATAATGCACTCAAAGGGCACTAAACATAGAGTGTGAAAACTGAGTTTCCTTGAGAGCTGCTTGGAAGCCTGATGGTGTGTGAAGTTAGTGAGCCAAATGGAGTTGTTCTCCCACAAGAACCACTCAGCTGATCCTTCTTCAATATGCCCTTCACCAACATGCAGTGTTTCCTTGATTGAATTAGCTCTCACACCAATATTTGCGTCTAGAGCCTTTGCATTGAGGGCCAACTGAAAACGGCTGTGGCCCTGAAGTTGCCTGTGAATGTCTAGTTGGTGACATGTGAAACCCACATGTGGAGCATTCGTTTGTGTGGGATGCTCTACCAGGTTCATTTCAGTCCTAGCCATACAAAGGGCACTAAGCATAGAGTGTGAAAACTGAGTTTCCTTGAGAGCTGCTTGGAAGCCTGATGGTGTGTGAAGTTAGTGAGCCAAATGGAGTTGTTCTCCCACAAGAACCACTCAGCTGATCCTTCTTCAATATGCCCTTCACCAACATGCAGTGTTTCCTTGATTGAATTAGCTCTCACACCAATATTTGCGTCTAGAGCCTTTGCATTGAGGGCTATCTGAAAACGGCTGTGGCGCTGAAGTTGCCTGTGAATGTGGAGTTGGTGGCATGTGAAACCCGCATGTGGAGCATTCGTTTGTGTGGGATGCTCTACCAGGTTCATTCCTAGATAATGCACTCAAAGGGCACTAAGCATAGAGTGTGAAAACTGAGTTTCCTTGAGAGCTGCTTGGAAGCCTGATGGTGTGTGAAGTTAGTGAGCCAAATGGAGTTGTTCTCCCACAAGAACCACTCGGCTGATCCTTCTTCAATATGCCCTTCACCAACATGCAGTGTTTCCTTGATTGAATTAGCTCTCACACCAATATTTGCGTCTAGAGCCTTTGCATTGAGGGGCATCTGAAAACGGCTGTGGCGCTGAAGTTGCCTGTGAATGTGGAGTTGGTGGCATGTGAAACCCGCATGTGGAGCATTCGTTTGTGTGGGATGCTCTACCAGGTTCATTCCTAGATAATGCACTCAAAGGGCACTAAACATAGAGTGTGAAAACTGAGTTTCCTTGAGAGCTGCTTGGAAGCCTGATGGTGTGTGAAGTTAGTGAGCCAAATGGAGTTGTTCTCCCACAAGAACCACTCGGCTGATCCTTCTTCAATATGCCCTTCACCAACATGCAGTGTTTCCTTGATTGAATTAGCTCTCACACCAATATTTGCGTCTAGAGCCTTTGCATTGAGGGCCATCTGAAAACGGCTGTGGCGCTGAAGTTGCCTGTGAATGTGGAGTTGGTGGCATGTGAAACCCGCATGTGGAGCATTGGTTTGTGTGGGATGCTCTACCAGGTTCATTCACAGATAATGCACTAAACGGGCACTAAGCATAGAGTGTGAAAACTGAGTTTCCTTGAGAGCTGCTTGGAAGCCTGATGGTGTGTGAAGTTAGTGAGCCAAATGGAGTTGTTCTCCCACAAGAACCACTCGGCTGATCCTTCTTCAATATGCCCTTCACCAACATGCAGTGTTTCCTTGATTGAATTAGCTCTCACACCAATATTTGCGTCTAGAGCCTTTGCATTGAGGGCTATCTGAAAACGGCTGTGGCGCTGAAGTTGCCTGTGAATGTGGAGTTGGTGGCATGTGAAACCCGCATGTGGAGCATCCGTTTGTGTGGGATGCTGACCAAGCTTCATTTCAGTCCTAGGCACTCAAAGGGCACTAAGCATAGAGTGTGAAAACTGAGTTTCCTTGAGAGCTGCTTGGAAGCCTGATGGTGTGTGAAGTTATTGAGCCAAATGGAGTTGTTCTCCCACAAGAACCACTCAGCTGATCCTTCTTCAATATGCCCTTCACCAACATGCAGTGTTTCCTTGATTGAATTAGCTCTCACACCAATATTTGCGTCTAGAGCCTTTGCATTGAGGGCTATCTGAAAACGGCTGTGGCGCTGAAGTTGCCTGTGAATGTGGAGTTGGTGGCATGTGAAACCCGCATGTGGAGCATTCGTTTGTGTGGGATGCTCTACCAGGTTCATTCCTAGATAATGCACTCAAAGGGCACTAAGCGTAGAGTGTGAAAACTGAGTTTCCTTGAGAGCTGCTTGGAAGCCTGATGGTGTGTGAAGTTAGTGAGCCAAATGGAGTTGTTCTCCACAAGAACCACTCGGCTGATCCTTCTTCAATATGCCCTTCACCAACATGCAGTGTTTCCTTGATTGAATTAGCTCTCACACCAATATTTGCGTCTAGAGCCTTTGCATTGAGGGCTATATGAAAACGGCTGTGGCGCTGAAGTTGCCTGTGAATGTGGAGTTGGTGGCATGTGAAACCCGCATGTGGAGCATTCGTTTGTGTGGGATGCTCTACCAGGTTCATTCCTAGATAATGCACTCAAAGGGCACTAAGCATAGAGTGTGAAAACTGAGTTTCCTTGAGAGCTGCTTGGAAGCCTGATGGTGTGTGAAGTTAGTGAGCCAAATGGAGTTGTTCTCCCACAAGAACCACTCGGCTGATCCTTCTTCAATATGCCCTTCACCAACATGCAGTGTTTCCTTGATTGAATTAGCTCTCACACCAATATTTGCGTCTAGAGCCTTTGCATTGAGGGCCATCTGAAAACGGCTGTGGCGCTGAAGTTGCCTGTGAATGTGGAGTTGGTGGCATGTGAAACCCGCATGTGGAGCATTGGTTTGTGTGGGATGCTCTACCAGGTTCATTCACAGATAATGCACTAAACGGGCACTAAGCATAGAGTGTGAAAACTGAGTTTCCTTGAGAGCTGCTTGGAAGCCTGATGGTGTGTGAAGTTAGTGAGCCAAATGGAGTTGTTCTCCCACAAGAACCACTCGGCTGATCCTTCTTCAATATGCCCTTCACCAACATGCAGTGTTTCCTTGATTGAATTAGCTCTCACACCAATATTTGCGTCTAGAGCCTTTGCATTGAGGGCTATCTGAAAACGGCTGTGGCGCTGAAGTTGCCTGTGAATGTGGAGTTGGTGGCATGTGAAACCCGCATGTGGAGCATCCGTTTGTGTGGGATGCTGACCAAGCTTCATTTCAGTCCTAGGCACTCAAAGGGCACTAAGCATAGAGTGTGAAAACTGAGTTTCCTTGAGAGCTGCTTGGAAGCCTGATGGTGTGTGAAGTTATTGAGCCAAATGGAGTTGTTCTCCCACAAGAACCACTCAGCTGATCCTTCTTCAATATGCCCTTCACCAACATGCAGTGTTTCCTTGATTGAATTAGCTCTCACACCAATATTTGCGTCTAGAGCCTTTGCGTTGAGGGCTATCTGAAAACGGCTGTGGCGCTGAAGTTGCCTGTGAATGTGGAGTTGGTGCCATGTGAAACCCGCATGTGGGAGCATTCGTTTGTGTGGGATGCTCTACCAGGTTCATTCCTAGATAATGCACTGAAAGGGCACTAAGCATAGAGTGTGAAAACTGAGTTTCTTGAGAGCTGCTTGGAAGCCTGATGGTGTGTGAAGTTAGTGAGCCAAATGGAGTTGTTCTCCCACAAGAACCACTCGGCAGATCCTTCTTCAATATGCCCTTCACCAACATGCAGTGTTTCCTTGATTGAATTAGCTCTCACACCAATATTTGCGTCTAGAGCCTTTGCATTGAGGGCTATCTGAAAACGGCAGTGGAGCTGAAGTTGCCTGTGAATGTGGAGTTGGTGGCATGTGAAACCCGCATGTGGAGCATTCGTAAGTGTGGGATGCTCTACCAGCTTCATTCCAAGATAATGCACTCAAAGGGCACTAAGCATAGAGTGTGAAAACTGAGTTTCCTTGAGAGCTGCTTGGAAGCCTGATTTTGTGTGAAGTTAGTGATCCAAATGGAGTTGTTCTCCCACAAGAACCACTCAGCTGATCCTTCTTCAATATGCCCTTCACCAACATGCAGTGTTTCCTTGATTGAATTAGCTCTCACACCAATATTTGCGTCTAGAGCCTTTGCATTGAGGGCTATCTGAAAAGGGCTGTGGCGCTGAAGTTGCCTGCGAATGTGGAGTTGGTGGCATGTGAAACCTGCATGTGGAGCATTCGTTTGTGTGGGATGCTCTACCAGGTTCATTCCTAGATAATGCACTCAAAGGGCACTAAGCATAGAGTGTGAAAACTGAGTTTCCTTGAGAGCTGCTTGGAAGCCTGATTTTGTGTGAAGTTAGTGAGCCAAATGGAGTTGTTCTCCCACAAGAACCACTCGGCTGATCCTTCTTCAATATGCCCTTCACCAACATGCAGTGTTTCCTTGATTGAATTAGCTCTCACACCAATATTTGCGTCTAGAGCCTTTGCATTGAGGGCTATCTGAAAACGGCAGTGGAGCTGAAGTTGCCTGTGAATGTGGAGTTGGTGGCATGTGAAACCCGCATGTGGAGCATTCGTTTGTGTGTGATGCTCTACCAGGTTCATTCCAAGATAATGCACTCAAAGGGCACTAAGCATAGAGTGTGAAAACTGAGTTTCCTTGAGAGCTGCTTGGAAGCCTGATGGTGTGTGAAGTTAGTGAGCCAAATGGAGTTGTTCTCCCACAAGAACCACTCGGCTGATCCATCTTCAATATGCCCTTCACCAACATGCAGTGTTTCCTTGATTGAATTAGCTCTCACACCAATATTTGCGTCTAGAGCCTTTGCATTGAGGGCTATCTGAAAACGGCTGTGGCGCTGAAGTTGCCTGTGAATGTGGAGTTGGTGGCATGTGAAACCCGCATGTGGAGCATTCGTTTGTGTGGGATGCTCTACCAGGTTCATTCCTAGATAATGCACTCAAAGGCACTAAACATAGAGTGTGAAAACTGAGTTTCCTTGAGAGCTGCTTGGAAGCCTGATGGTGTGTGAAGTTAGTGAGCCAAATGGAGTTGTTCTCCCACAAGAACCACTCAGCTGATCCTTCTTCAATATGCCCTTCACCAACATGCAGTGTTTCCTTGATTGAATTAGCTCTCACACCAATATTTGCGTCTAGAGCCTTTGCATTGAGGGCTATCTGAAAACGGCTGTGGCGCTGAAGTTGCCTGTGAATGTGGAGTTGGTGGCATGTGAAACCCGCATGTGGAGCATTCGTTTGTGTGGGATGCTCTACCAGGTTCATTCCTAGATAATGCACTCAAAGGGCACTAAACATAGAGTGTGAAAACTGAGTTTCCTTGAGAGCTGCTTGGAAGCCTGATGGTGTGTGAAGTTAGTGAGCCAAATGGAGTTGTTCTCCCACAAGAACCACTCGGCTGATCCTTCTTCAATATGCCCTTCACCAACATGCAGTGTTTCCTTGATTGAATTAGCTCTCACACCAATATTTGCGTCTAGAGCCTTTGCATTGAGGGGCATCTGAAAACGGCTGTAGCGCTGAAGTTGCCTGTGAATGTGGAGTTGGTGGCATGTGAAACCCGCATGTGGAGCATTCGTTTGTGTGGGATGCTCTACCAGGTTCATTCCTAGATAATGCACTCAAAGGGCACTAAACATAGAGTGTGAAAACTGAGTTTCCTTGAGAGCTGCTTGGAAGCCTGATGGTGTGTGAAGTTAGTGAGCCAAATGGAGTTGTTCTCCCACAAGAACCACTCGGCTGATCCTTCTTCAATATGCCCTTCACCAACATGCAGTGTTTCCTTGATTGAATTAGCTCTCACACCAATATTTGCGTCTAGAGCCTTTGCATTGAGGGCTATCTGAAAACGGCTGTGGCGCTGAAGTTGCCTGTGAATGTGGAGTTGGTGGCATGTGAAACCCGCATGTGGAGCATTCGTTTGTGTGGGATGCTCTACCAGGTTCATTCCTAGATAATGCACTCAAAGGGCACTAAGCATAGAGTGTGAAAACTGAGTTTCCTTGAGAGCTGCTTGGAAGCCTGATGGTGTGTGAAGTTAGTGAGCCAAATGGAGTTGTTCTCCCACAAGAACCACTCGGCTGATCCTTCTTCAATATGCCCTTCACCAACATGCAGTGTTTCCTTGATTGAATTAGCTCTCACACCAATATTTGCGTCTAGAGCCTTTGCGTTGAGGGCTATCTGAAAACGGCTGTGGCGCTGAAGTTGCCTGTGAATGTGGAGTTGGTGGCATGTGAAAACCGCATGTGGAGCATTCGTTTGTGTGGGATGCTCTACCAGGTTCATTTCAGTCCTAGCCATACAAAGGGCACTAAGCATAGAGTGTGAAAACTGAGTTTCCTTGAGAGCTGCTTGGAAGCCTGATGGTGTGTGAAGTTAGTGAGCCAAATGCAGTTGTTCTCCCACAAGAACCACTCAGCTGATCCTTCTTCAATATGCCCTTCACCAACATGCAGTGTTTCCTTGATTGAATTAGCTCTCACACCAATATTTGCGTCTAGAGCCTTTGCATTGAGGGCCATCTGAAAACGGCTGTGGCGCTGAAGTTGCCTGTGAATGTGGAGTTGGTGGCATGTGAAACCCGCATGTGGAGCATTCGTTTGTGTGGGATGCTCTACCAGGTTCATTCCTAGATAATGCACTCAAAGGGCACTAAGCATAGAGTGTGAAAACTGAGTTTCCTTGAGAGCTGCTTGGAAGCCTGATGGTGTGTGAAGTTAGTGAGCCAAATGGAGTTGTTCTCCCACAAGAACCACTCGGCTGATCCTTCTTCAATATGCCCTTCACCAACATGCAGTGTTTCCTTGATTGAATTAGCTCTCACACCAATATTTGCGTCTAGAGCCTTTGCATTGAGGGCTATCTGAAAACGGCTGTGGCGCTGAAGTTGCCTGTGAATGTGGAGTTGGTGGCATGTGAAACCCGCATGTGGCGCATTCGTTTGTGTGGGATGCTCTATCAGGTTCATTCCTAGATAATGCACTCAAAGGGCACTAAACATAGAGTGTGAAAACTGAGTTTCCTTGAGAGCTGCTTGGAAGCCTGATGGTGTGTGAAGTTAGTGAGCCAAATGGAGTTGTTCTCCCACAAGAACCACTCAGCTGATCCTTCTTCAATATGCCCTTCACCAACATGCAGTGTTTCCTTGATTGAATTAGCTCTCACACCAATATTTGCGTCTAGAGCCTTTGCATTGAGGGCCAACTGAAAACGGCTGTGGCCCTGAAGTTGCCTGTGAATGTCTAGTTGGTGACATGTGAAACCCACATGTGGAGCATTCGTTTGTGTGGGATGCTCTACCAGGTTCATTTCAGTCCTAGCCATACAAAGGGCACTAAGCATAGAGTGTGAAAACTGAGTTTCCTTGAGAGCTGCTTGGAAGCCTGATGGTGTGTGAAGTTAGTGAGCCAAATGGAGTTGTTCTCCCACAAGAACCACTCAGCTGATCCTTCTTCAATATGCCCTTCACCAACATGCAGTGTTTCCTTGATTGAATTAGCTCTCACACCAATATTTGCGTCTAGAGCCTTTGCATTGAGGGCTATCTGAAAACGGCTGTGGCGCTGAAGTTGCCTGTGAATGTGGAGTTGGTGGCATGTGAAACCCGCATGTGGAGCATTCGTTTGTGTGGGATGCTCTACCAGGTTCATTCCTAGATAATGCACTCAAAGGGCACTAAACATAGAGTGTGAAAACTGAGTTTCCTTGAGAGCTGCTTGGAAGCCTGATGGTGTGTGAAGTTAGTGAGCCAAATGGAGTTGTTCTCCCACAAGAACCACTCGGCTGATCCTTCTTCAATATGCCCTTCACCAACATGCAGTGTTTCCTTGATTGAATTAGCTCTCACACCAATATTTGCGTCTAGAGCCTTTGCATTGAGGGGCATCTGAAAACGGCTGTGGCGCTGAAGTTGCCTGTGAATGTGGAGTTGGTGGCATGTGAAACCCGCATGTGGAGCATTCGTTTGTGTGGGATGCTCTACCAGGTTCATTCCTAGATAATGCACTCAAAGGGCACTAAACATAGAGTGTGAAAACTGAGTTTCCTTGAGAGCTGCTTGGAAGCCTGATGGTGTGTGAAGTTAGTGAGCCAAATGGAGTTGTTCTCCCACAAGAACCACTCGGCTGATCCTTCTTCAATATGCCCTTCACCAACATGCAGTGTTTCCTTGATTGAATTAGCTCTCACACCAATATTTGCGTCTAGAGCCTTTGCATTGAGGGCTATCTGAAAACGGCTGTGGCGCTGAAGTTGCCTGTGAATGTGGAGTTGGTGGCATGTGAAACCCGCATGTGGAGCATTCGTTTGTGTGGGATGCTCTACCAGGTTCATTCCTAGATAATGCACTCAAAGGGCACTAAGCATAGAGTGTGAAAACTGAGTTTCCTTGAGAGCTGCTTGGAAGCCTGATGGTGTGTGAAGTTAGTGAGCCAAATGGAGTTGTTCTCCCACAAGAACCACTCGGCTGATCCTTCTTCAATATGCCCTTCACCAACATGCAGTGTTTCCTTGATTGAATTAGCTCTCACACCAATATTTGCGTCTAGAGCCTTTGCGTTGAGGGCTATCTGAAAACGGCTGTGGCGCTGAAGTTGCCTGTGAATGTGGAGTTGGTGGCATGTGAAAACCGCATGTGGAGCATTCGTTTGTGTGGGATGCTCTACCAGGTTCATTTCAGTCCTAGCCATACAAAGGGCACTAAGCATAGAGTGTGAAAACTGAGTTTCCTTGAGAGCTGCTTGGAAGCCTGATGGTGTGTGAAGTTAGTGAGCCAAATGCAGTTGTTCTCCCACAAGAACCACTCAGCTGATCCTTCTTCAATATGCCCTTCACCAACATGCAGTGTTTCCTTGATTGAATTAGCTCTCACACCAATATTTGCGTCTAGAGCCTTTGCATTGAGGGCCATCTGAAAACGGCTGTGGCGCTGAAGTTGCCTGTGAATGTGGAGTTGGTGGCATGTGAAACCCGCATGTGGAGCATTCGTTTGTGTGGGATGCTCTACCAGGTTCATTCCTAGATAATGCACTCAAAGGGCACTAAGCATAGAGTGTGAAAACTGAGTTTCCTTGAGAGCTGCTTGGAAGCCTGATGGTGTGTGAAGTTAGTGAGCCAAATGGAGTTGTTCTCCCACAAGAACCACTCGGCTGAACCTTCTTCAATATGCCCTTCACCAACATGCAGTGTTTCCTTGATTGAATTAGCTCTCACACCAATATTTGCGTCTAGAGCCTTTGCATTGAGGGCTATCTGAAAACGGCTGTGGCGCTGAAGTTGCCTGTGAATGTGGAGTTGGTGGCATGTGAAACCCGCATGTGGCGCATTCGTTTGTGTGGGATGCTCTATCAGGTTCATTCCTAGATAATGCACTCAAAGGGCACTAAACATAGAGTGTGAAAACTGAGTTTCCTTGAGAGCTGCTTGGAAGCCTGATGGTGTGTGAAGTTAGTGAGCCAAATGGAGTTGTTCTCCCACAAGAACCACTCAGCTGATCCTTCTTCAATATGCCCTTCACCAACATGCAGTGTTTCCTTGATTGAATTAGCTCTCACACCAATATTTGCGTCTAGAGCCTTTGCATTGAGGGCCAACTGAAAACGGCTGTGGCCCTGAAGTTGCCTGTGAATGTCTAGTTGGTGACATGTGAAACCCACATGTGGAGCATTCGTTTGTGTGGGATGCTCTACCAGGTTCATTTCAGTCCTAGCCATACAAAGGGCACTAAGCATAGAGTGTGAAAACTGAGTTTCCTTGAGAGCTGCTTGGAAGCCTGATGGTGTGTGAAGTTAGTGAGCCAAATGGAGTTGTTCTCCCACAAGAACCACTCGGCTGATCCTTCTTCAATATGCCTTTCACCAACATGCAGTGTTTCCTTGATTGAATTAGCTCTCACACCAATATTTGTGTCTATAGCCTTTGCATTGAGGGCTATCTGAAAACGGCTGTGGCGCTGAAGTTGCCTGAGAATGTGGAGTTGGTGGCATGTGAAACCCGCATGTGGAGCATTCGTTTGTGTGGGATGCTCTACCAGGTTCATTCCTAGATAATGCACTCAAAGGGCACTAAACATGGAATGTGAAAACTGAGTTTCCTTGAGAGCTGCTTGGAAGCCTGATGGTGTATGAAGATAGTGAGCCAAATGGAGTTGTTCTCCCACAAGAACCACTCGGCTGATCCTTCTTCAATATGCCCTTCACCAACATGCAGTGTTTCCTTGATTGAATTAGCTCTCACACCAATATTTGCGTCTAGAGCCTTTGCATTGAGGGCTATCTGAAAACGGCTGTGGCGCTGAAGTTGCCTGTGAATGTGGAGTTGGTGGCATATGAAACCCGCATGTGGAGCATTCGTTTGTGTGGGATGCTGACCAAGTTTCATTTCAGTCCTAGCCATACAAAGGGCACTAAGCATAGAGTGTGAAAACTGAGTTTCCTTGAGAGCTGCTTGGAAGCCTGATGGTGTGTGAAGTTAGTGAGCCAAATGGAGTTGTTCTCCCACAAGAACCACTCAGCTGATCCTTCTTCAATATGCCCTTCACCAACATGCAGTGTTTCCTTGATTGAATTAGCTCTCACACCAATATTTGCGTCTAGAGCCTTTGCATTGAGGGCCATCTGAAAACGGCTGTGGCGCTGAAGTTGCCTGTGAATGTGGAGTTGGTGGCATGTGAAACCCGCATGTGGAGCATTCGTTTGTGTGGGATGCTCTACCAGGTTCATTCCTAGATAATGCACTCAAAGGGCACTAAGCATAGAGTGTGAAAACTGAGTTTCCTTGAGAGCTGCTTGGAAGCCTGATGGTGTGTGAAGTTAGTGAGCCAAATGGAGTTGTTCTCCCACAAGAACCACTCGGCTGATCCTTCTTCAATATGCCCTTCACCAACATGCAGTGTTTCCTTGATTGAATTAGCTCTCACACCAATATTTGCGTCTAGAGCCTTTGCATTGAGGGCTATCTGAAAACGGCTGTGGCGCTGAAGTTGCCTGTGAATGTGGAGTTGGTGGCATGTGAAACCCGCATGTGGAGCATTCGTTTGTGTGGGATGCTCTACCAAGTTTCATTTCAGTCCTAGGCACTCAAAGGGCACTAAGCATAGAGTGTGAAAACTGAGTTTCCTTGAGAGCTGCTTGGAAGCCTGATGGTGTGTGAAGTTAGTGAGCCAAATGGAGTTGTTCTCCCACAAGAACCACTCGGGTGATCCTTCTTCAATATGCCCTTCACCAACATGCAGTGTTTCCTTGATTGAATTAGCTCTCACACCAATATTTGCGTCTAGAGCCTTTGCATTGAGGGCTATCTGAAAACGGCTGTGGCGCTGAAGTTGCCTGTGAATGTGGAGTTGGTGGCATGTGAAACCCGCATGTGGAGCATTCGTTTGTGTGGGATGCTCTATCAGGTTCATTCCTAGATAATGCACTCAAAGGGCACTAAACATAGAGTGTGAAAACTGAGTTTCCTTGAGAGCTGCTTGGAAGCCTGATGGTGTGTGAAGTTAGTGAGCCAAATGGAGTTGTTCTCCCACAAGAACCACTCAGCTGATCCTTCTTCAATATGCCCTTCACCAACATGCAGTGTTTCCTTGATTGAATTAGCTCTCACACCAATATTTGCGTCTAGAGCCTTTGCATTGAGGGCCATCTGAAAACGGCTGTGGCGCTGAAGTTGCCTGTGAATGTGGAGTTGGTGGCATGTGAAACCCGCATGTGGAGCATTCGTTTGTGTGGGATGCTCTACCAGGTTCATTCCTAGATAATGCACTCAAAGGGCACTAAACATAGAGTGTGAAAACTGAGTTTCCTTGAGAGCTGCTTGGAAGCCTGATGGTGTGTGAAATTAGTGAGCTAAATGGCGTTGTTCTCCCACAAGAACCACTCGGCTGATCCTTCTTCAATATGCCCTTCACCAACATGCAGTGTTTCCTTGATTGAATTAGCTCTCACACCAATATTTGCGTCTAGAGCCTTTGCATTGAGGGCTATCTGAAAACGGCTGTGGCGCTGAAGTTGCCTGTGAATGTGGAGTTGGTGGCATATGAAACCCGCATGTGGAGCATTCGTTTGTGTGGGATGCTGACCAAGTTTCATTTCAGTCCTAGCCATACAAAGGGCACTAAGCATAGAGTGTGAAAACTGAGTTTCCTTGAGAGCTGCTTGGAAGCCTGATGGTGTGTGAAGTTAGTGAGCCACATGGAGTTGTTCTCCCACAAGAACCACTCAGCTGATCCTTCTTCAATATGCCCTTCACCAACATGCAGTGTTTCCTTGATTGAATTAGCTCTCACACCAATATTTGCGTCTAGAGCCTTTGCATTGAGGGCCATCTGAAAACGGCTGTGGCGCTGAAGTTGCCTGTGAATGTGGAGTTGGTGGCATGTGAAACCCGCATGTGGAGCATTCGTTTGTGTGGGATGCTCTACCAGGTTCATTCCTAGATAATGCACTCAAAGGGCACTAAGCATAGAGTGTGAAAACTGAGTTTCCTTGAGAGCTGCTTGGAAGCCTGATGGTGTGTGAAGTTAGTGAGCCAAATGGAGTTGTTCTCCCACAAGAACCACTCGGCTGATCCTTCTTCAATATGCCCTTCACCAACATGCAGTGTTTCCTTGATTGAATTAGCTCTCACACCAATATTTGCGTCTAGAGCCTTTGCATTGAGGGCTATCTGAAAACGGCTGTGGCGCTGAAGTTGCCTGTGAATGTGGAGTTGGTGGCATGTGAAACCCGCATGTGGAGCATTCGTTTGTGTGGGATGCTGACCAAGTTTCATTTCAGTCCTAGGCACTCAAAGGGCACTAAGCATAGAGTGTGAAAACTGAGTTTCCTTGAGAGCTGCTTGGAAGCCTGATGGTGTGTGAAGTTAGTGAGCCAAATGGAGTTGTTCTCCCACAAGAACCACTCGGCTGATCCTTCTTCAATATGCCCCTTCACCAACATGCAGTGTTTCCTTGATTGAATTAGCTCTCACACCAATATTTGCGTCTAGAGCCTTTGCATTGAGGGCTATCTGAAAACGGCTGTGGCGCTGAAGTTGCCTGTGAATGTGGAGTTGGTGGCATGTGAAACCCGCATGTGGAGCATTCGTTTGTGTGGGATGCTCTATCAGGTTCATTCCTAGATAATGCACTCAAAGGGCACTAAACATAGAGTGTGAAAACTGAGTTTCCTTGACAGCTGCTTGGAAGCCTGATGGTGTGTGAAGTTAGTGAGCCAAATGGAGTTGTTCTCCCACAAGAACCACTCAGCTGATCCTTCTTCAATATACCCTTCACCAACATGCAGTGTTTTCCTTGATTGAATTAGCTCTCACACCAATATTTGCGTCTAGAGCCTTTGCATTGAGGGCCATCTGAAAACGGCTGTGGCGCTGAAGTTGCCTGTGAATGTGGAGTTGGTGGCATGTGAAACCCGCATGTGGAGCATTCGTTTGTGTGGGATGCTCTACCAGGTTCATTCCTAGATAATGCACTCAAAGGGCACTAAGCATAGAGTGTGAAAACTGAGTTTCCTTAAGAGCTGCTTGGAAGCCTGATGGTGTGTGAAGTTAGTGAGCCAAATGGAGTTGTTCTCCCACAAGAACCACTCGGCTGATCCTTCTTCAATATGCCCTTCACCAACATGCAGTGTTTCCTTGATTGAATTAGCTCTCACACCAATATTTGCATCTAGAGCCTTTGCATTGAGGGCCATCTGAAAACGGCTGTGGCGCTGAAGTTGCCTGCGAATGTGGAGTTGGTGGCATGTGAAACCCGCATGTGGAGCATTCGTTTGTGTGGGATGCTCTACCAGGTTCATTCCTAGATAATGCACTCAAAGGGCACTAAACATAGAGTGTGAAAACTGAGTTTCCTTGAGAGCTGCTTGGAAGCCTGATGGTGTGTGAAATTAGTGAGCTAAATGGCGTTGTTCTCCCACAAGAACCACTAGGCTGATCCTTCTTCAGTATGCCCTTCACCAACATGCAGTGTTTCCTTGATTGAATTAGCTCTCACACCAATATTTGCGTCTAGAGCCTTTGCATTGAGGGCTATCTGAAAACGGCTGTGGCGCTGAAGTTGCCTGTGAATGTGGAGTTGGTGGCATGTGAAAACCGCATGTGGAGCATTCGTTTGTGTGGGATGCTGACCAAGTTTCATTTCAGTCCTAGGCACTCAAAGGGCACTAAGCATAGAGTGTGAAAACTGAGTTTCCTTGAGAGCTGCTTGGAAGCCTGATGGTGTGTGAAGTTAGTGAGCCAAATGGAGTTGTTCTCCCACAAGAACCACTCGGCTGATCCTTCTTCAATATGCCCTTCACCAACATGCAGTGTTTCCTTGATTGAATTAGCTCTCACACCAATATTTGCGTCTAGAGCCTTTGCATTGAGGGCTATCTGAAAACGGCTGTGGCGCTGAAGTTGCCTGTGAATGTGGAGTTGGTGGCATGTGAAACCCGCATGTGGAGCATTCGTTTGTGTGGGATGCTCTACCAGCTTCATTCCTAGATAATGCACTCAAAGGGCACTAAGCATAGAGTGTGAAAACTGAGTTTCCTTGAGAGCTGCTTGGAAGCCTGATGGTGTGTGAAATTAGTGAGCCAAATGGAGTTGTTCTCCCACAAGAACCACTCAGCTGATCCTTCTTCAATATGCCCTTCACCAACATGCAGTGTTTCCTTGATTGAATTAGCTCTCACACCAATATTTGCATCTAGAGCCTTTGCATTGAGGGCCATCTGAAAACAGCTGTGGCGCTGAAGTTGCCTGTGAATGTGGAGTTGGTGGCATGTGAAACCCGCATGTGGAGCATTCGTTTGTGTGGGATGCTCTACCAGGTTCATTCCTAGATAATGCACTCAAAGGGCACTAAGCATAGAGTGTGAAAACTGAGTTTCCTTGAGAGCTGCTTGGAAGCCTGATGGTGTGTGAAATTAGTGAGCCAAATGGCGTTGTTCTCCCACAAGAACCACTCGGCTGATCCTTCTTCAATATGCCCTTCACCAACATGCAGTGTTTCCTTGATTGAATTAGCTCTCACACCAATATTTGCGTCTAGAGCCTTTGCATTGAGGGTTATCTGAAAACGGCTGTGGCGCTGAAGTTGCCTGTGAATGTGGAGTTGGTGGCATGTGAAACCCGCATGTGGAGCATTCGTTTGTGTGGGATGCTCTACCAGGTTCATTCCTAGATAATGCACTCAAAGGGCACTAAGCATAGAGTGTGAAAACTGAGCTTCCTTGAGAGCTGCTTGGAAGCCTGATGGTGTGTGAAGTTAGTGAGCCAAATGGAGTTGTTCTCCCACAAGAACCACTCGGCTGATCCTTCTTCAATATGCCCTTCACCAACATGCAGTGTTTCCTTGATTGAATTAGCTCTCACACCAATATTTGCGTCTAGAGCCTTTGCATTGAGGGCTATCTGAAAACGGCTGTGGCGCTGAAGTTGCCTGTGAATGTGGAGTTGGTGGCATGTGAAACCCGCAAGTGGAGCATTCATAAGTGTGGGATGCTCTACCAGGTTCATTCCTAGATAATGTACTCAAAGGGCATTAAGCATAGAGTGTAAAAACTGAGTTTCCTTGAGAGCTGCTTGGAAGCCTGATGGTGTGTGAAGTTAGTGAGCCAAATGGAGTTGTTCTCCCACAAGAACCACTCGGCTGATCCTTCTTCAATATGCCCTTCACCAACATGCAGTGTTTCCTTGATTGAATTAGCTCTCACACCAATATTTGCGTCTAGAGCCTTTGCATTGAGGGGCATCTGAAAACGGCTGTGGCGCTGAAGTTGCCTGTGAATGTGGAGTTGGTGGCATGTGAAACCCGCATGTGGAGCATTCGTTTGTGTGGGATGCTCTACCAGGTTCATTCCTAGATAATGCACTCAAAGGGCACTAAACATAGAGTGTGAAAACTGAGTTTCCTTGAGAGCTGCTTGGAAGCCTGATGGTGTGTGAAGTTAGTGAGCCAAATGGAGTTGTTCTCCCACAAGAACCACTCGGCTGATCCTTCTTCAATATGCCCTTCACCAACATGCAGTGTTTCCTTGATTGAATTAGCTCTCACACCAATATTTGCGTCTAGAGCCTTTGCATTGAGGGCTATCTGAAAACGGCTGTGGCGCTGAAGTTGCCTGTGAATGTGGAGTTGGTGGCATGTGAAACCCGCATGTGGAGCATTCGTTTGTGTGGGATGCTATACCAGCTTCATTCCCAGATAATGCACTAAACGGGCACTAAAATAGAGTGTGAAAACTGAGCTTCCTTGAGAGCTGCTTGGAAGCCTGATGGTGTGTGAAGTTAGTGAGCCAAATGGAGTTGTTCTCCCACAAGAACCACTCGGCTGATCCTTCTTCAATATGCCCTTCACCAACATGCAGTGTTTCCTTGATTGAATTAGCTCTCACACCAATATTTGCGTCTAGAGCCTTTGCATTGAGGGCTATCTGAAAACGGCTGTGGCATTGAAGTTGCCTGTGAATGTGGAGTTGGTGGCATGTGAAACCCGCAAGTGTTGCATTCGTAAGTGTGGGATGTTCTACCAGGTTCATTCCTAGATAATGCACTCAAAGGGCACTAAGCATAGAGTGTGAAAACTGAGTTTCCTTGAGAGCTGCTTGGAAGCCTGATGGTGTGTGAAATTAGTGAGCCAAATGGAGTTGTTCTCCCACAAGAACCACTCGGCTGATCCTTCTTCAATATGCCCTTCACCAACATGCAGTGTTTCCTTGATTGAATTAGCTCTCACACCAATATTTGCGTCTAGAGCCTTTGCATTGAGGGCCATCTGAAAACGGCTGTGGCGCTGAAGTTGCCTGTGAATGTGGAGTTGGTGGCATGTGAAACCCGCATGTGGAGCATTCGTTTGTGTGGGATGCTCTACCAGGTTCATTCCTAGATAATGCACTCAAAGGGCACTAAACATAGAGTGTGAAAACTGAGTTTCCTTGAGAGCTGCTTGGAAGCCTGATGGTGTGTGAAGTTAGTGAGCCAAATGGAGTTGTTCTCCCACAAGAACCACTCGGCTGATCCTTCTTCAATATGCCCTTCACCAACATGCAGTGTTTCCTTGATTGAATTAGCTCTCACACCAATATTTGCGTCTAGAGCCTTTGCATTGAGGGTTATCTGAAAACGGCTGTGGCGCTGAAGTTGCCTGTGAATGTGGAGTTGGTGGCATGTGAAACCCGCATGTGGAGCATTCGTTTGTGTGGGATGCTCTACCAGGTTCATTCCTAGATAATGCACTCAAAGGGCACTAAGCATAGAGTGTGAAAACTGAGTTTCCTTGAGAGCTGCTTGGAAGCCTGATGGTGTGTGAAGTTAGTGAGCCAAATGGAGTTGTTCTCCCACAAGAACCACTCGGCTGATCCTTCTTCAATATGCCCTTCACCAACATGCAGTGTTTCCTTGATTGAATTAGCTCTCACACCAATATTTGCGTCTAGAGCCTTTGCATTGAGGGCTATCTGAAAACGGCTGTGGCGCTGAAGTTGCCTGTGAATGTGGAGTTGGTGGCATGTGAAACCCGCAAGTGGAGCATTCATAAGTGTGGGATTCTCTAGCATGTTCATTCCTAGATAATGTACTCAAAGGGCATTAAGCATAGAGTGTAAAAACTGAGTTTCCTTGAGAGCTGCTTGGAAGCCTGATGGTGTGTGAAGTTAGTGAGCCAAATGGAGTTGTTCTCCCACAAGAACCACTCGGCTGATCCTTCTTCAATATGCCCTTCACCAACATGCAGTGTTTCCTTGATTGAATTAGCTCTCACACCAATATTTGCGTCTAGAGCCTTTGCATTGAGGGCTATCTGAAAACGGCTGTGGCGCTGAAGTTGCCTGTGAATGTGGAGTTGGTGGCATGTGAAACCCGCATGTGGAGCATTCGTTTGTGTGGGATGCTCTACCAGCTTCATTCCCAGATAATGCACTAAACGGGCACTAAGCATAGAGTGTGAAAACTGAGCTTCCTTGAGAGCTGCTTGGAAGCCTGATGGTGTGTGAAGTTAGTGAGCCAAATGGAGTTGTTCTCCCACAAGAACCACTCGGCTGATCCTTCTTCAATATGCCCTTCACCAACATGCAGTGTTTCCTTGATTGAATTAGCTCTCACACCAATATTTGCGTCTAGAGCCTTTGCCTTGAGTGCTATCTGAAAACGGCTGTGGCATTGAAGTTGCCTGTGAATGTGGAGTTGGTGGCATGTGAAACCCGCAAGTGGAGCATTCGTAAGTGTGGGATGTTCTACCATGTTCATTCCTAGATAATGTAATCAAAGGGTATTAAACATAGAGTGTGAAAACTGAGTTTCCTTGAGAGCTGCTTGGAAGCCTGATGGTGTGTGAAGTTAGTGAGCCAAATGGAGTTGTTCTCCCACAAGAACCACTCGGCTGATCCTTCTTCAATATGCCCTTCACCAACATGCAGTGTTTCCTTGATTGAATTAGCTCTCACACCAATATTTGCGTCTAGAGCCTTTGCATTGAGGGCTATCTGATAACGGCTGTGGCGCTGAAGTTGCCTGTGAATGTGGAGTTGGTGGCATGTGAAACCCGCATGTGGAGCATTCGTTTGTGTGGGATGCTCTACCAGGTTCATTCCTAGATAATGCACTCAAAGGGCACTAAGCATAGAGTGTGAAAACTGAGTTTCCTTGAGAGCTGCTTGGAAGCCTGATGGTGTGTGAAGTTAGTGAGCCAAATGGAGTTGTTCTCCCACAAGAACCACTCGGCTGATCCTTCTTCAATATGCCCTTCACCAACATGCAGTGTTTCCTTGATTGAATTAGCTCTCACACCAATATTTGCGTCTAGAGCCTTTGCATTGAGGGCTATCTGAAAATGGCTGTGGCGCTGAAGTTGCCTGTGAATGTGGAGTTGGTGGCATGTGAAACCCGCATGTGGAGCATTCGTTTGTGTGGGATGCTCTACCAGGTTCATTCCTAGATAATGCACTCAAAGGGCACTAAGCATAGAGTGTGAAAACTGAGTTTCCTTGAGAGCTGCTTGGAAGCCTGATGGTGTGTGAAATTAGTGAGCCAAATGGAGTTGTTCTCCCACAAGAACCACTCAGCTGATCCTTCTTCAATATGCCCTTCACCAACATGCAGTGTTTCCTTGATTGAATTAGCTCTCACACCAATATTTGCGTCTAGAGCCTTTGCATTGAGGGCCATCTGAAAACGGCTGTGGCGCTGAAGTTGCCTGTGAATGTGGAGTTGGTGGCATGTGAAACCCGCATGTGGAGCATTCGTTTGTGTGGGATGCTCTACCAGGTTCATTTCAGTCCTAGCAATACAAAGGGCACTAAACATAGAGTGTGAAAACTGAGTTTCCTTGAGAGCTGCTTGGAAGCCTGATGGTGTGTGAAGTTAGTGAGCCAAATGGAGTTGTTCTCCCACAAGAACCACTCGGCTGATCCTTCTTCAATATGCCCTTCACCAACATGCAGTGTTTCCTTGATTGAATTAGCTCTCACACCAATATTTGCGTCTAGAGCCTTTGCATTGAGGGCCATCTGAAAACGGCTGTGGCGCTGAAGTTGCCTGTGAATGTGGAGTTGGTGGCATGTGAAACCCGCATGTGGAGCATTCGTTTGTGTGGGATGCTCTACCAGGTTCATTCCTAGATAATGCACTCAAAGGGCAATAAACATAGAGTGTGAAAACTGAGTTTCCTTGAGAGCTGCTTGGAAGCCTGATGGTGTGTGAAGTTAGTGAGCCAAATGGAGTTGTTCTCCCACAAGAACCACTCGGCTGATCCTTCTTCAATATGCCCTTCACCAACATGCAGTGTTTCCTTGATTGAATTAGCTCTCACACCAATATTTGCGTCTAGAGCCTTTGCATTGAGGGTTATCTGAAAACGGCTGTGGCGCTGAAGTTGCCTGTGGATGTGGAGTTGGTGGCATGTGAAACCCGCATGTGGAGCATTCGTTTGTGTGGGATGCTCTACCAGGTTCATTCCTAGATAATGCACTCAAAGGGCACTAAGCATAGAGTGTGAAAACTGAGTTTCCTTGAGAGCTGCTTGGAAGCCTGATGGTGTGTGAAGTTAGTGAGCCAAATGGAGTTGTTCTCCCACAAGAACCACTCGGCTGATCCTTCTTCAATATGCCCTTCACCAACATGCAGTGTTTCCTTGATTGAATTAGCTCTCACACCAATATTTGCGTCTAGAGCCTTTGCATTGAGGGCTATCTGAAAACGGCAGTGGCGCTGAAGTTGCCTGTGAATGTGGAGTCGGTGGCATGTGAAACCCGCAAGTGGAGCATTCGTAAGTGTGGGATGCTCACCAAGGTTCATTCCTAGATAATGTACTCAAAGGGCATTAAGCATAGAGTGTAAAAACTGAGTTTCCTTGAGAGCTGCTTGGAAGCCTGATGGTGTGTGAAGTTAGTGAGCCAAATGCAGTTGTTCTCCCACAAGAACCACTCGGCTGATCCTTCTTCAATATGCCCTTCACCAACATGCAGTGTTTCCTTGATTGAATTAGCTCTCACACCAATATTTGCGTCTAGAGCCTTTGCATTGAGTGCTATCTGAAAACGGCTGTGGCGCTGATGTTGCCTGTGAATGTGGAGTTGGTGGCATGTGAAACCCGCAAGTGCAGCATTCGTAAGTGTGGGATGCTCTACCAGGTTCATTCCTAGATAATGTACTCAAAGGGCACTAAGCATAGAGTGTAAAAACTGAGTTTCCTTGAGAGCTGCTTGGAAGCCTGATGGTGTGTGAAGTTAGTGAGCCAAATGGAGTTGTTCTCCCACAAGAACCACTCGGCTGATCCTTCTTCAATATGCCCTTCACCAACATGCAGTGTTTCCTTGATTGAATTAGCTCTCACACCAATATTTGCGTCTAGAGCCTTTGCATTGAGGGCTATCTGAAAACGGCTGTGGCGCTGAAGTTGCCTGTGAATGTGGAGTTGGTGGCATGTGAAACCCGCATGTGGAGCATTCGTTTGTGTGGGATGCTCTACCAGGTTCATTCCTAGATAATGCACTCAAAGGGCACTAAGCATAGAGTGTGAAAACTGAGTTTCCTTGAGAGCTGCTTGGAAGCCTGATGGTGTGTGAAGTTAGTGAGCCAAATGGAGTTGTTCTCCCACAAGAACCACTCGGCTGATCCTTCTTCAATATGCCCTTCACCAACATGCAGTGTTTCCTTGATTGAATTAGCTCTCACACCAATATTTGCGTCTAGAGCCTTTGCATTGAGGGCTATCTGAAAACGGCTGTGGCGCTGAAGTTGCCTGTGAATGTGGAGTTGGTGGCATGTGAAACCCGCATGTGGAGCATTCGTTTGTGTGGGATGCTCTACCAGCTTCATTCCTAGATAATGCACTCAAAGGGCACTAAGCATAGAGTGTAAAAACTGAGTTTCCTTGAGAGCTGCTTGGAAGCCTGATGGTGTGTGAAGTTAGTGAGCCAAATGGAGTTGTTCTCCCACAAGAACCACTCGGCTGATCCTTCTTCAATATGCCCTTCACCAACATGCAGTGTTTCCTTGATTGAATTAGCTCTCACACCAATATTTGCGTCTAGAGCCTTTGCATTGAGGGCTATCTGAAAAGGGCTGTGGCGCTGAGGTTGCCTGTGAATGTGGAGTTGGTGGCATGTGAAACCCGCATGTGGAGCATTCGTTTGTGTGGGATGCTCTACCAGGTTCATTCCTAGATAATGCACTCAAAGGACACTAAGCATAGAGTGTGAAAACTGAGTTTCCTTGAGAGCTGCTTGGAAGCCTGATGGTTTGTGAAGTTAGTGAGCCAAATGGAGTTGTTCTCCCACAGGAACCACTCGGCTGATCCTTCTTCAATATGCCCTTCACCAACATGCAGTGTTTCCTTGATTGAATTAGCTCTCACACCAATATTTGCGTCTAGAGCCTTTGCATTGAGGGCTATCTGAAAACGGCTGTGGCGCTGAAGTTGCCTGTGAATGTGGAGTTGGTGGCATGTGAAAACCGCATGTGGAGCATTCGTTTGTGTGGGATGCTCTACCAGGTTCATTCCTAGATAATGCACTCAAAGGGCACTAAGCATAGAGTGTGAAAACTGAGTTTCCTTGAGAGCTGCTTGGAAGCCTGATGGTGTGTGAAGTTAGTGAGCCAAATGGAGTTGTTCTCCCACAAGAACCACTCGGCTGATCCTTCTTCAATATGCCCTTCACCAACATGCAGTGTTTCCTTGATTGAATTAGCTCTCACACCAATATTTGCGTCTAGAGCCTTTGCATTGAGGGCTATCTGAAAACGGCTGTGGCGCTGAAGTTGCCTGAGAATGTGGAGTTGGTGGCATGTGAAACCCGCATGTGGAGCATTCGTTTGTGTGGGATGCTCTACCAGCTTCATTCCCAGATAATGCACTAAACGGACACTAAGCATAGAGTGTGAAAACTGAGCTTCCTTGAGAGCTGCTTGGAAGCCTGATGGTGTGTGAAGTTAGTGAGCCAAATGGAGTTGTTCTCCCACAAGAACCACTCGGCTGATCCTTCTTCAATATGCCCTTCACCAACATGCAGTGTTTCCTTGATTGAATTAGCTCTCACACCAATATTTGCGTCTAGAGCCTTTGCATTGAGGGCTATCTGAAAACGGCTGTGGCGCTGAAGTTGCCTGTGAATGTGGAGTTGGTGGCATGTGAAACCCGCATGTGGAGCATTCGTTTGTGTGGGATGCTCTACCAGGTTCATTCCTAGATAATGCACTCAAAGGACACTAAGCATAGAGTGTGAAAACTGAGTTTCCTTGAGAGCTGCTTGGAAGCCTGATGGTGTGTGAAGTTAGTGAGCCAAATGGAGTTGTTCTCCCACAGGAACCACTCGGCTGATCCTTCTTCAATATGCCCTTCACCAACATGCAGTGTTTCCTTGATTGAATTAGCTCTCACACCAATATTTGCGTCTAGAGCCTTTGCATTGAGTGCTATCTGAAAATGGCTGTGGCATTGAAGTTGCCTGTGAATGTGGAGTTGGTGGCATGTGAAACCCGCAAGTGGAGCATTCGTAAGTGTGGGATGTTCTACCATGTTCATTCCTAGATAATGTAATCAAAGGGTATTAAACATAGAGTGTGAAAACTGAGTTTCCTTGAGAGCTGCTTGGAAGCCTGATGGTGTGTGAAGTTAGTGAGCCAAATGGAGTTGTTCTCCCACAAGAACCACTCGGCTGACCCTTCTTCAATATGCCCTTCACCAACATGCAGTGTTTCCTTGATTGAATTAGCTCTCACACCAATATTTGCGTCTAGAGCCTTTGCATTGAGGGCTATCTGAAAACGGCTGTGGCGCTGAAGTTGCCTGTGAATGTGGAGTTGGTGGCATGTGAAACCCGCATGTGGAGCATTCGTTTGTGTGGGATGCTCTACCAGGTGCATTCCTAGATAATGCACTCAAAGGGCACTAAGCATAGAGTGTGAAAACTGAGTTTCCTTGAGAGCTGCTTGGAAGCCTGATGGTGTGTGAAGTTAGTGAGCCAAATGGAGTTGTTCTCCCACAAGAACCACTCGGCTGATCCTTCTTCAATATGCCCTTCACCAACATGCAGTGTTTCCTTGATTGAATTAGCTCTCACACCAATATTTGCGTCTAGAGCCTTTGCATTGAGGGCTATCTGAAAAGGGCTGTGGCGCTGAAGTTGCCTGTGAATGTGGAGTTGGTGGCATGTGAAACCCGCATGTGGAGCATTCGTTTGTGTGGGATGCTCTACCAGGTTCATTCCTAGATAATGCACTAAACGGGCACTAAGCATAGAGTGTGAAAACTGAGCTTCCTTGAGAGCTGCTTGGAAGCCTGATGGTGTGTGAAGTTAGTGAGCCAAATGGAGTTGTTCTCCCACAAGAACCACTCGGCTGATCCTTCTTCAATATGCCCTTCACCAACATGCAGTGTTTCCTTGATTGAATTAGCTCTCACACCAATATTTGCGTCTAGAGCCTTTGCATTGAGGGCTATCTGAAAACGGCTGTGGCGCTGAAGTTGCCTGAGAATGTGGAGTTGGTGGCATGTGAAACCCGCATGTGGAGCATTCGTTTGTGTGGGATGCTCTACCAGCTTAATTCCCAGATAATGCACTAAACGGGCACTAAGCATAGAGTGTGAAAACTGAGCGTCCTTGAGAGCTACTTGGAAGCCTGATGGTGTGTGAAGTTAGTGAGCCAAATGGAGTTGTTCTCCCACAAGAACCACTCGGCTGATCCTTCTTCAATATGCCCTTCACCAACATGCAGTGTTTCCTTGATTCAATTAGCTCTCACACCAATATTTGCATCTAGAGCCTTTGCATTGAGTGCTATCTGAAAACGGCTGTGGCACTGAAGTTGCCTGTGAATGTGGAGTTGGTGGCATGTGAAACCCGCAAGTGGAGCATTCGTAAGTGTGGGATGTTCTACCATGTTCATTCCTAGATAATGTAATCAAAGGGCATTAATCATAGAGTGTAAAAACTGAGTTTCCTTGAGAGCTGCTTGGAAGCCTGATGGTGTGTGAAGTTAGTGAGCCAAATGGAGTTGTTCTCCCACAAGAACCACTCGGCTGATCCTTCTTCAATATGCCCTTCACCAACATGCAGTGTTTCCTTGATTGAATTAGCTCTCACACCAATATTTGCGTCTAGAGCCTTTGCATTGAGTGCTATCTGAAAACGGCTGTGGCGCTGAAGTTGCCTGTGAATGTGGAGTTGGTGGCATGTGAAACCCGCATGTGGAGCATTCGTTTGTGTGGGATGCTCTACCCGGTTCATTCACAGATAACGCACTAAACGGGCACTAAGCATAGAGTGTGAAAACTGAGTTTCCTTGAGAGCTGCTTGGAAGCCTGATGGTGTGTGAAGTTAGTGAGCCAAATGGAGTTGTTCTCCCACAAGAACCACTCGGGTGATCCTTCTTCAATATGCCCTTCACCAACATGCAGTGTTTCCTTGATTGAATTAGCTCTCACACCAATATTTGCGTCTAGAGCCTTTGCATTGAGGGCTATCTGAAAACGGCTGTGGCGCTGAAGTTGCCTGAGAATGTGGAGTTGGTGGCATGTGAAACCCGCATGTGGAGCATTCGTTTGTGTGGGATGCTCTACCAGCTTCATTCCTAGATAATGCACTAAACGGGCACTAAGCATAGAGTGTGAAAACTGAGCTTCCTTGAGAGCTGCTTGGAAGCCTGATGGTGTGTGAAGTTAGTGAGCCAAATGGAGTTGTTCTCCCACAAGAACCACTCGGCTGATCCTTCTTCAATATGCCCTTCACCAACATGCAGTGTTTCCTTGATTGAATTAGCTCTCACACCAATATTTGCGTCTAGAGCCTTTGCATTGAGGGCTATCTGAAAACGGCTGTGGCGCTGAAGTTGCCTGAGAATGTGGAGTTGGTGGCATGTGAAACCCGCATGTGGAGCATTCGTTTGTGTGGGATGCTCTACCAGCTTCATTCCTAGATAATGCACTAAACGGGCACTAAGCATAGAGTGTGAAAACTGAGCTTCCTTGAGAGCTGCTTGGGAAAAGCCTGATGGTGTGTGAAGTTAGTGAGCCAAATGGAGTTGTTCTCCCACAAGAACCACTCGGCTGATCCTTCTTCAATATGCCCTTCACCAACATGCAGTGTTTCCTTGATTGAATTAGCTCTCACACCAATATTTGCGTCTAGAGCCTTTGCATTGAGGGCTATCTGAAAACGGCTGTGGCGCTGAAGTTGCCTGAGAATGTGGAGTTGGTGGCATGTGAAACCCGCATGTGGAGCATTCGTTTGTGTGGGATGCTCTACCAGCTTCATTCCCAGATAATGCACTAAACGGGCACTAAGCATAGAGTGTGAAAACTGAGCGTCCTTGAGAGCTACTTGGAAGCCTGATGGTGTGTGAAGTTAGTGAGCCAAATGGAGTTGTTCTCCCACAAGAACCACTCGGCTGATCCTTCTTCAATATGCCCTTCACCAACATGCAGTGTTTCCTTGATTCAATTAGCTCTCACACCAATATTTGCATCTAGAGCCTTTGCATTGAGTGCTATCTGAAAACGGCTGTGGCACTGAAGTTGCCTGTGAATGTGGAGTTGGTGGCATGTGAAACCCGCAAGTGGAGCATTCGTAAGTGTGGGATGTTCTACCATGTTCATTCCTAGATAATGTAATCAAAGGGCATTAATCATAGAGTGTAAAAACTGAGTTTCCTTGAGAGCTGCTTGGAAGCCTGATGGTGTGTGAAGTTAGTGAGCCAAATGGAGTTGTTCTCCCACAAGAACCACTCGGCTGATCCTTCTTCAATATGCCCTTCACCAACATGCAGTGTTTCCTTGATTGAATTAGCTCTCACACCAATATTTGCGTCTAGAGCCTTTGCATTGAGGGCTATCTGAAAACGGCTGTGGCGCTGAAGTTGCCTGTGAATGTGCAGTTGGTGGCATGTGAAACCCGCATGTGGAGCATTCGTTTGTGTGGGATGCTCTACCAGGTTCATTCACAGATAACGCACTAAACGGGCACTAAGCATAGAGTGTGAAAACTGAGTTTCCTTGAGAGCTGCTTGGAAGCCTGATGGTGTGTGAAGTTAGTGAGCCAAATGGAGTTGTTCTCCCACAAGAACCACTCGGCTGATCCTTCTTCAATATGCCCTTCACCAACATGCAGTGTTTCCTTGATTGAATTAGCTCTCACACCAATATTTGCGTCTAGAGCCTTTGCATTGAGGGCTATCTGAAAACGGCTGTGGCGCTGAAGTTGCCTGAGAATGTGGAGTTGGTGGCATGTGAAACCCGCATGTGGAGCATTCGTTTGTGTGGGATGCTCTACCAGCTTCATTCCTAGATAATGCACTAAACGGGCACTAAGCATAGAGTGTGAAAACTGAGCTTCCTTGAGAGCTGCTTGGAAGCCTGATGGTGTGTGAAGTTAGTGAGCCAAATGGAGTTGTTCTCCCACAAGAACCACTCGGCTGATCCTTCTTCAATATGCCCTTCACCAACATGCAGTGTTTCCTTGATTGAATTAGCTCTCACACCAATATTTGCGTCTAGAGCCTTTGCATTGAGGGCTATCTGAAAACGGCTGTGGCGCTGAAGTTGCCTGTGAATGTGGAGTTGGTGGCATGTGAAACCCGCATGTGGAGCATTCGTTTGTGTGGGATGCTCTACCAGGTTCATTCCTAGATAATGCACTCAAAGGGCACTAAGCATAGAGTGTGAAAACTGAGTTTCCTTGAGAGCTGCTTGGAAGCCTGATGGTGTGTGAAGTTAGTGAGCCAAATGGAGTTGTTCTCCCACAAGAACCACTCGGCTGATCCTTCTTCAATATGCCCTTCACCAACATGCAGTGTTTCCTTGATTGAATTAGCTCTCACACCAATATTTGCGTCTAGAGCCTTTGCATTGAGGGCTATCTGAAAACGGCTGTGGCGCTGAAGTTGCCTGTGAATGTGGAGTTGGTGGCATGTGAAACCCGCATGTGGAGCATTCGTTTGTGTGGGATGCTCTACCAGGTTCATTCCTAGATAATGCACTCAAAGGGCACTAAGCATAGAGTGTGAAAACTGAGTTTCCTTGAGAGCTGCTTGGAAGCCTGATGGTGTGTGAAGTTAGTGAGCCAAATGGAGTTGTTCTCCCACAAGAACTACTCGGCTGATCCTTCTTCAATATGCCCTTCACCAACATGCAGTGTTTCCTTGATTGAATTAGCTCTCACACCAATATTTGCGTCTAGAGCCTTTGCATTGAGGGGCATCTGAAAACGGCTGTGGCACTGAAGTTGCCTGTGAATGTGGAGTTGGTGGCATGTGAAACCCGCATGTGGAGCATTCGTTTGTGTGGGATGCTCTACCAGGTTCATTCCTAGATAATGCACTCAAAGGGCACTAAACATA
>NW_026698873.1:0-32804 GCF_030435755.1 Ochotona princeps | reverse complement strand
TGAGAGACTAATTCTGTTATTTCTTCAGGATATGCAATTTGAACTCCAGACCTCATAAAAGGGATTACTAGTCTTTTTCTCCTGTAATAACTGACCACGTATACAAAAGTCACCTATCCTGGACACATACAGAAAACTAAATATTATAGCTAGCAATGGGATTTAAATCACGGTATTATTTCACAGATATATTTAGATACATTATAATAATGACTTCAAATTTATAAGATTGGGTTAGGTGCTCATCATATCCTTATCTCACCTAGAAGAACATAGCTCTTCTCATGGCCATTGCCTTATCTCACAAGAAGAACACTAGTAGAATGTGCCTGTGCTACAGATTTCCAGCTCAGTCCATTAACAATTTAGGGATAGAACGAAGCATCCCATTGGCTGATATTTATAGGCTATCTCTGGGGTCTGCTTCTTCAGAGGCCAGGAGAAACAGGAGTGAGCTAGGCAACGGGAGAGCCATTAATATGACTTTACTCAGCGAACTGTTCTCAAGGAGACCCAGGAAGACCAGTGAACCCTCAAATGACACCTGTCTGCAATGTGAGCAGATGGAGAAATGGGCTAGTAGCTGTGCCAGGCAGATGTTAATTAAACACTGTCAGCTCAGCTAAGAGCCAGGCCAATGGGAACGGAAGTACTCTAGGGGTCAGAGAACCTTTTGGTTGGAACTGCTTCAAGGGATCCAGCTGAAAAACTCTCTACCTTGTCCAGCTTGCAGAGCAAACATCGCTATGGAAAGGATGGCTTAGGCTCAACCACATTGTAGGTGAAGCTGTAAATCTCCATTTAAAAACACTGCCTCTTCTGTACTAGCCTGCCATTCAGATCAGCTCTCCAGTAGGTCAAGTAATGAAAGTCAAAGGGATGTGTCCCTTAAGGAGTTTCATACCATCCCTAAGTAACCCATGTGAAGAGATATATCAGTCTGGACCTTATATACACCTACAAGGCCTTAAGACCCACCTAATTATCATCCCCATTGTCAAACTCTATTTGCCTTGTAACAAAAAACTTCCTCTGAATTTCGAGTAGCTTTCCTGGGTCCTCTAATGTCTCTGTCTTTTGGGACCTTGCGCATGTAACTTGCTTGTTAGACTTGTTTTGTCCAGACTTGAAGCAATAGAATTCTAAGTGGCCATGGACATAAACCCTCAAATGAAAACAGTTTCTGCTAGCTGGCGCTGTGCTCCCCCTGAAAAACCAAAGCCACCTTTTGCTGGAGCCCTGGCTTGACCACAGGGCACTACTTTGCTCCTAGCCAAGAAGTCAGAACAGTCACTCCAATTCCTGACAGCAGCTAGAGTTTCCATAAGCAGAGAAAGGGAATAAAGGACGCCAGAAGCAGGCCAAACTCCATCCGCCAGCTCCTTGCCAGCAAAATAAACAGATCAAGAGCATTTTTTTTCTCTTTGCCACAACCATGCATTCACCTGTCTTCCCATTAACTGCACAGGGACATGTACTCTTCTTGTTTTCATATTTCTCCTTCTGTCCCAAAAAGCACAAAATGTATTCCCAAAATAACCCCACCTCACCTTGGTACTATTAGCTGCGATGGACAATATCTTTATTATCTTCTCTTATCTCATAATTATAGTGTTTATATTCTTACCATGTATACTTAACATACTGCAAACGTTCTTACAGGGATGAATGACTGTTATGTCCCAAGCCATCACTATCCAGATTCATCATGTAGAAACACAACCAGACTTCTCTGCTTCTTCAATCAATCTGATCCACAGCATGTCCTAACATTAATGCCTCCTTTTCACCAGGAAGCAACCAGAAGAAGCTGTGACCCATCTCCATATCTATACACGGAGACAGGAATGAAGAGAACAAGAACACAAGTTTGTAACTTATGCCCTTGGGATAAAATATCCTAAATGGGTCTCTTACACTGCATTTCAAAAGACTGTTCCTTGGAGGTGGGCAATGCCAGGCTGGGCCACAGCATCCACCTATACATGCAAGATTGAGGGCTGGAAGCAGGCCAGGCAAGGGAACTTAGGGTATCCCCTTGCTAAACTGTTGCTCCCACTGGTGAGTGTGAGATGTGGGGCCGGTACAGAACTGACCAGACAGATGCATCCACTGGTATGTGTTTTGGCTGGTGCAGGGGACGGACTGAACTTGACCCTGCCCTAGCGAATGCAAACAAGAGTCATTGTAAGGACACCCCAGGTGAGGCTTCATGGGAAACTCCCAGATGAGACCGCTAGACGCAAACCTCTGCCTCGGAGAAAATCAAATGACACGTGGTAGAACTCAGAGTACAAGTGTCAGGACTAGGCATGCTCAGTTGCCAACAGCAGTGGAGAACATACCCAGATGCACATGGAAGACATGACAGCCAACTCATCTACACTAACAGAGGATGTTGAGTACCACATCAAAATAAGACTTTTCTCAATCTTGGTGTCAAAGCCAACAACATCTCAGAACTATCAAGACCACTGAAGCAACACCCTCAGAACATTCTTCCCCACATTGGGGTCTCTTTAAGGTAGCATCAATTGACTGTCTCCATCTCCAAGTTCTGACTGTAACAGTATGGGTGAAAATTATGGACGGGGGAAGCGGGAGGGAGGAAGGAGAGGTGAGGGTGGAATCCCTATACTTGCAAAACTGTATCATGAAATATAATAGCAATTTTGAAAAAGACCAGTCTAATCCGCCTGCTCCCCAGTGCGTATTTCCCTGCCCACCAACAGTGAAATGCCTGCACAAAGCTGGCCCTGGTTCCCACCCATTCCTACACTAACCTGTAACACAACAACACCCCAAACTATAAAAAGCCCAACACGCTGAACAACTGGGCTCTGCCATGTGGTTACTCATTGTAAGCTCAAGGAGATGGCCACCTTCTTTGAATTTATCCCTAAAACATTCAGTTTGGCTGTGAGTTCACACCTAATTTCTTTGCTGTCTATGCCTTTTAAGATTGGGTGCACCATTTACTGTACCACCTTCCTAGAAGTATCCAATATGAACGATGCCTCCTCAGGTGTTCGTAAAGTCTTTATTCTCTGTAAATGAGTCCACCCTCTCAAGCCCTTGAAAGCAATACCTGTACCAGGTACCTAATAACAAAGAGAGAGAGAACTGCCTTTTGTTTTGCCAAATGGGGAGCTATAGTGCAGTAGGAGAGAGGTTTGACAAAGTGTATAATATTTACATAGAAAGGGCTGGCACAGTGGCTCAACAACCTAATCTTCCACCTGCAAGCAACTGCATCCTGTATGGGAGCTGGTTCCTGTCCCAGCTACTCCACTTTTGATCTAGTTTTCTGCTTGTGGCCTGAGAAAGTAGCAGAGGATGGCCCAAGTCCTTGAGCCTGCAATCATGTAGGAGACCTAGAGGAGGCTCCTGGGTTCTTGCTGCAGATAGCCTTAGCTCTGGCCAGTGCAGGCATTTGAAGAGTGAGCACATATGGAAGATCTTTCTCTTTTCTTCTCTACAAATCTACCTTTCCAATAAAAATAAGTAAGCCTTATCTCCCAGGCCCAAGTGCTACCGCTTCCCCCAGGGTAAGCCTGCTACAAGGGAACCTCCAGACCAGGCTGGAGGGCTAGCTCCGCCCCTCAGCCATAAGCTGCAGGTGGGGCGAGTGGGGGAGGGACTGGAACCTTGCTGGCCTAGAGGAGGCTGGCTGCCCCTCAGGGCTGGGGCGGCCCTGGGGGAGCGGCCCAGCCAAGCCGGACCCGAGAACGAGGAGCCAGCATGCTAAGACCACCGCCACAAGGCAGTGGGGGGGTCCCTGGCTATCTCCCAGGCCCAAGTGCTACCGCTTCCCCCAGGGTAAGCCTGCTACAAGGGAACCTCCAGACCAGGCTGGAGGGCTAGCTCCGCCCCTCAGCCATAAGCTGCAGGTGGGGCGAGTGGGGGAGGGACTGGAACCTTGCTGGCCTAGAGGAGGCTGGCTGCCCCTCAGGGCTGGGGCGGCCCTGGGGGAGCGGCCCAGCCAAGCCGGACCCGAGAACGAGGAGCCAGCATGCTAAGACCACCGCCACAAGGCAGTGGGGGGGTCCCTGGCTATCTCCCAGGCCCAAGTGCTACCGCTTCCCCCAGGGTAAGCCTGCTACAAGGGAACCTCCAGACCAGGCTGGAGGGCTAGCTCCGCCCCTCAGCCATAGCTGCAGGTGGGGCGAGTGGGGGAGGGACTGGAACCTTGCTGGCCTAGAGGAGGCTGGCTGCCCCTCAGGGCTGGGGCGGCCCTGGGGGAGCGGCCCAGCCAAGCCGGACCCGAGAACGAGGAGCCAGCATGCTAAGACCACCGCCACAAGGCAGTGGGGGGGTCCCTGGCTATCTCCCAGGCCCAAGTGCTACCGCTTCCCCCAGGGTAAGCCTGCTACAAGGGAACCTCCAGACCAGGCTGGAGGGCTAGCTCCGCCCCTCAGCCATAAGCTGCAGGTGGGGCGAGTGGGGGAGGGACTGGAACCTTGCTGGCCTAGAGGAGGCTGGCTGCCCCTCAGGGCTGGGGCGGCCCTGGGGGAGCGGCCCAGCCAAGCCGGACCCGAGAACGAGGAGCCAGCATGCTAAGACCACCGCCACAAGGCAGTGGGGGGGTCCCTGGCTATCTCCCAGGCCCAAGTGCTACCGCTTCCCCCAGGGTAAGCCTGCTACAAGGGAACCTCCAGACCAGGCTGGAGGGCTAGCTCCGCCCCTCAGCCATAGCTGCAGGTGGGGCGAGTGGGGGAGGGACTGGAACCTTGCTGGCCTAGAGGAGGCTGGCTGCCCCTCAGGGCTGGGGCGGCCCTGGGGGAGCGGCCCAGCCAAGCCGGACCCGAGAACGAGGAGCCAGCATGCTAAGACCACCGCCACAAGGCAGTGGGGGGGTCCCTGGCTATCTCCCAGGCCCAAGTGCTACCGCTTCCCCCAGGGTAAGCCTGCTACAAGGGAACCTCCAGACCAGGCTGGAGGGCTAGCTCCGCCCCTCAGCCATAAGCTGCAGGTGGGGCGAGTGGGGGAGGGACTGGAACCTTGCTGGCCTAGAGGAGGCTGGCTGCCCCTCAGGGCTGGGGCGGCCCTGGGGGAGCGGCCCAGCCAAGCCGGACCCGAGAACGAGGAGCCAGCATGCTAAGACCACCGCCACAAGGCAGTGGGGGGGTCCCTGGCTATCTCCCAGGCCCAAGTGCTACCGCTTCCCCCAGGGTAAGCCTGCTACAAGGGAACCTCCAGACCAGGCTGGAGGGCTAGCTCCGCCCCTCAGCCATAAGCTGCAGGTGGGGCGAGTGGGGGAGGGACTGGAACCTTGCTGGCCTAGAGGAGGCTGGCTGCCCCTCAGGGCTGGGGCGGCCCTGGGGGAGCGGCCCAGCCAAGCCGGACCCGAGAACGAGGAGCCAGCATGCTAAGACCACCGCCACAAGGCAGTGGGGGGGTCCCTGGCTATCTCCCAGGCCCAAGTGCTACCGCTTCCCCCAGGGTAAGCCTGCTACAAGGGAACCTCCAGACCAGGCTGGAGGGCTAGCTCCGCCCCTCAGCCATAGCTGCAGGTGGGGCGAGTGGGGGAGGGACTGGAACCTTGCTGGCCTAGAGGAGGCTGGCTGCCCCTCAGGGCTGGGGCGGCCCTGGGGGAGCGGCCCAGCCAAGCCGGACCCGAGAACGAGGAGCCAGCATGCTAAGACCACCGCCACAAGGCAGTGGGGGGGTCCCTGGCTATCTCCCAGGCCCAAGTGCTACCGCTTCCCCCAGGGTAAGCCTGCTACAAGGGAACCTCCAGACCAGGCTGGAGGGCTAGCTCCACCCCTCAGCCATAAGCTGCAGGTGGGGCGAGTGGGGGAGGGACTGGAACCTTGCTGGCCTAGAGGAGGCTGGCTGCCCCTCAGGGCTGGGGCGGCCCTGGGGGAGCGGCCCAGCCAAGCCGGACCCGAGAACGAGGAGCCAGCATGCTAAGACCACCGCCACAAGGCAGTGGGGGGGTCCCTGGCTATCTCCCAGGCCCAAGTGCTACCGCTTCCCCCAGGGTAAGCCTGCTACAAGGGAACCTCCAGACCAGGCTGGAGGGCTAGCTCCGCCCCTCAGCCATAGCTGCAGGTGGGGCGAGTGGGGGAGGGACTGGAACCTTGCTGGCCTAGAGGAGGCTGGCTGCCCCTCAGGGCTGGGGCGGCCCTGGGGGAGCGGCCCAGCCAAGCCGGACCCGAGAACGAGGAGCCAGCATGCTAAGACCACCGCCACAAGGCAGTGGGGGGGTCCCTGGCTATCTCCCAGGCCCAAGTGCTACCGCTTCCCCCAGGGTAAGCCTGCTACAAGGGAACCTCCAGACCAGGCTGGAGGGCTAGCTCCGCCCCTCAGCCATAGCTGCAGGTGGGGCGAGTGGGGGAGGGACTGGAACCTTGCTGGCCTAGAGGAGGCTGGCTGCCCCTCAGGGCTGGGGCGGCCCTGGGGGAGCGGCCCAGCCAAGCCGGACCCGAGAACGAGGAGCCAGCATGCTAAGACCACCGCCACAAGGCAGTGGGGGGGTCCCTGGCTATCTCCCAGGCCCAAGTGCTACCGCTTCCCCCAGGGTAAGCCTGCTACAAGGGAACCTCCAGACCAGGCTGGAGGGCTAGCTCCGCCCCTCAGCCATAGCTGCAGGTGGGGCGAGTGGGGGAGGGACTGGAACCTTGCTGGCCTAGAGGAGGCTGGCTGCCCCTCAGGGCTGGGGCGGCCCTGGGGGAGCGGCCCAGCCAAGCCGGACCCGAGAACGAGGAGCCAGCATGCTAAGACCACCGCCACAAGGCAGTGGGGGGGTCCCTGGCTATCTCCCAGGCCCAAGTGCTACCGCTTCCCCCAGGGTAAGCCTGCTACAAGGGAACCTCCAGACCAGGCTGGAGGGCTAGCTCCACCCCTCAGCCATAAGCTGCAGGTGGGGCGAGTGGGGGAGGGACTGGAACCTTGCTGGCCTAGAGGAGGCTGGCTGCCCCTCAGGGCTGGGGCGGCCCTGGGGGAGCGGCCCAGCCAAGCCGGACCCGAGAACGAGGAGCCAGCATGCTAAGACCACCGCCACAAGGCAGTGGGGGGGTCCCTGGCTATCTCCCAGGCCCAAGTGCTACCGCTTCCCCCAGGGTAAGCCTGCTACAAGGGAACCTCCAGACCAGGCTGGAGGGCTAGCTCCGCCCCTCAGCCATAGCTGCAGGTGGGGCGAGTGGGGGAGGGACTGGAACCTTGCTGGCCTAGAGGAGGCTGGCTGCCCCTCAGGGCTGGGGCGGCCCTGGGGGAGCGGCCCAGCCAAGCCGGACCCGAGAACGAGGAGCCAGCATGCTAAGACCACCGCCACAAGGCAGTGGGGGGGTCCCTGGCTATCTCCCAGGCCCAAGTGCTACCGCTTCCCCCAGGGTAAGCCTGCTACAAGGGAACCTCCAGACCAGGCTGGAGGGCTAGCTCCGCCCCTCAGCCATAGCTGCAGGTGGGGCGAGTGGGGGAGGGACTGGAACCTTGCTGGCCTAGAGGAGGCTGGCTGCCCCTCAGGGCTGGGGCGGCCCTGGGGGAGCGGCCCAGCCAAGCCGGACCCGAGAACGAGGAGCCAGCATGCTACAAGGCAGTGGTGGGGGTCCCTGGCTATCTCCCAGGCCCAAGTGCTACCGCCTTCCCCCAGGGTAAGCCTGCTACAAGGGGGAACCTCCAGACCCAGGGCTGGAGGGCTAGCTCCGCCCCTCAGCCATAGCTGCAGGTGGGGCGAGTGGGGGAGGCGACTGGAACCTTGCTGGGCCTAGAGGAGGCTGGCTGCCCTCAGGGCTGGGGGCGGCCCTGGGGGGAGCGGCCCAGCCAAGCCGGACCCGAGGAGACGAGGAGCCAGCATGCTAAGACCACCGCCACAAGGCAGTGGGGGGGGTCCCTGGCTATCTCCCAGGCCCAAGTGCTACCGCTTCCCCCAGGGTAAGCCTGCTACAAGGGAACCTCCAGACCAGGCTGGAGGGCTAGCTCCGCCCCTCAGCCATAGCTGCAGGTGGGGCGAGTGGGGGAGGGACTGGAACCTTGCTGGCCTAGAGGAGGCTGGCTGCCCCTCAGGGCTGGGGCGGCCCTGGGGGAGCGGCCCAGCCAAGCCGGACCCGAGAACGAGGAGCCAGCATGCTAAGACCACCGCCACAAGGCAGTGGGGGGGGTCCCCTGGCTATCTCCCAGGCCCAAGTGCTACCGCTTCCCCCAGGGTAAGCCTGCTACAAGGGAACCTCCAGACCAGGCTGGAGGGCTAGCTCCGCCCCTCAGCCATAAGCTGCAGGTGGGGCGAGTGGGGGAGGGACTGGAACCTTGCTGGCCTAGAGGAGGCTGGCTGCCCCTCAGGGGCTGGGGCGGCCCTGGGGGAGCGGCCCAGCCAAGCCGGACCCCGAGAACGAGGAGCCAGCATGCTAAGACCACCGCCACAAGGCAGTGGGGGGGTCCCTGGCTATCTCCCAGGCCCAAGTGCTACCGCTTCCCCCAGGGTAAGCCTGCTACAAGGGAACCTCCAGACCAGGCTGGAGGGCTAGCTCCGCCCTCAGCCATAGCTGCAGGTGGGGCGAGTGGGGGAGGGACTGGAACCTTGCTGGCCTAGAGGAGGCTGGCTGCCCCTCAGGGCTGGGGCGGCCCTGGGGGAGCGGCCCAGCCAAGCCGGACCCGAGAACGAGGAGCCAGCATGCTAAGACCACCGCCACAAGGCAGTGGGGGGGTCCCTGGCTATCTCCCAGGCCCAAGTGCTACCGCTTCCCCCAGGGTAAGCCTGCTACAAGGGAACCTCCAGACCAGGCTGGAGGGCTAGCTCCGCCCCTCAGCCATAGCTGCAGGTGGGGCGAGTGGGGGAGGGACTGGAACCTTGCTGGCCTAGAGGAGGCTGGCTGCCCCTCAGGGCTGGGGCGGCCTGGGGGAGCGGCCCAGCCAAGCCGGACCCGAGAACGAGGAGCCAGCATGCTAAGACCACCGCCACAAGGCAGTGGGGGGGTCCCTGGCTATCTCCCAGGCCCAAGTGCTACCGCTTCCCCCAGGGTAAGCCTGCTACAAGGGAACCTCCAGACCAGGCTGGAGGGCTAGCTCCACCCCTCAGCCATAAGCTGCAGGTGGGGCGAGTGGGGGAGGGACTGGAACCTTGCTGGCCTAGAGGAGGCTGGCTGCCCCTCAGGGCTGGGGCGGCCCTGGGGGAGCGGCCCAGCCAAGCCGGACCCGAGAACGAGGAGCCAGCATGCTAAGACCACCGCCACAAGGCAGTGGGGGGGTCCCTGGCTATCTCCCAGGCCCAAGTGCTACCGCTTCCCCCAGGGTAAGCCTGCTACAAGGGAACCTCCAGACCAGGCTGGAGGGCTAGCTCCGCCCCTCAGCCATAGCTGCAGGTGGGGGCGAGTGGGGGAGGGACTGGAACCTTGCTGGCCTAGAGGAGGCTGGCTGCCCCTCAGGGCTGGGGCGGGCCCTGGGGGAGCGGCCCAGCCAAGCCGGACCCGAGAACGAGGAGCCAGCATGCTAAGACCACCGCCACAAGGCAGTGGGGGGGGTCCCTGGCTATCTCCCAGGCCCAAGTGCTACCGCTTCCCCCAGGGTAAGCCTGCTACAAGGGAACCTCCAGACCAGGCTGGAGGGCTAGCTCCGCCCTCAGCCATAGCTGCAGGTGGGGCGAGTGGGGGGAGGGACTGGAACCTTGCTGGCCTAGAGGAGGCTGGCTGCCCCTCAGGGCTGGGGCGGCCCTGGGGGAGCGGCCCAGCCAAGCCGGACCCGAGAACGAGGAGCCAGCATGCTAAGACCACCGCCACAAGGCAGTGGGGGGGGTCCCTGGCTATCTCCCAGGCCCAAGTGCTACCGCTTCCGCCCCAGGGGTAAGCCTGCTACAAGGGAACCTCCAGACCAGGCTGGAGGGCTAGCTCCCGCCCCTCAGCCATAGCTGCAGGTGGGGCGAGTGGGGGAGGGACTGGAACCTTGCTGGCCTAGAGGAGGCTGGCTGCCCCTCAGGGCTGGGGCGGCCCTGGGGGAGCGGCCCAGCCAAGCCGGACCCGAGAACGAGGAGCCAGCATGCTAAGACCACCGCCACAAGGCAGTGGGGGGGTCCCTGGCTATCTCCCAGGCCCAAGTGCTACCGCTTCCCCCAGGGTAAGCCTGCTACAAGGGAACCTCCAGACCAGGCTGGAGGGCTAGCTCCGCCCCTCAGCCATAGCTGCAGGTGGGGCGAGTGGGGGAGGGACTGGAACCTTGCTGGCCTAGAGGAGGCTGGCTGCCCCTCAGGGCTGGGGCGGCCCTAGGGGAGCGGGCCCAGCCAAGCCGGACCCGAGAACGAGGAGCCAGCATGCTAAGACCACCGCCACAAGGCAGTGGGGGGGTCCCTGGCTATCTCCCAGGCCCAAGTGCTACCGCTTCCCCCAGGGTAAGCCTGCTACAAGGGAACCTCCAGACCAGGCTGGAGGGCTAGCTCCACCCCTCAGCCATAAGCTGCAGGTGGGGCGAGTGGGGGAGGGACTGGAACCTTGCTGGCCTAGAGGAGGCTGGCTGCCCCTCAGGGCTGGGGCGGCCCTGGGGGAGCGGCCCAGCCAAGCCGGACCCGAGAACGAGGAGCCAGCATGCTAAGACCACCGCCACAAGGCAGTGGGGGGGTCCCTGGCTATCTCCCAGGCCCAAGTGCTACCGCTTCCCCCAGGGTAAGCCTGCTACAAGGGAACCTCCAGACCAGGCTGGAGGGCTAGCTCCGCCCCTCAGCCATAGCTGCAGGTGGGGCGAGTGGGGGAGGGACTGGAACCTTGCTGGCCTAGAGGAGGCTGGCTGCCCCTCAGGGCTGGGGCGGCCCTGGGGGAGCGGCCCAGCCAAGCCGGACCCGAGAACGAGGAGCCAGCATGCTAAGACCACCGCCACAAGGCAGTGGGGGGGTCCCTGGCTATCTCCCAGGCCCAAGTGCTACCGCTTCCCCCAGGGTAAGCCTGCTACAAGGGAACCTCCAGACCAGGCTGGAGGGCTAGCTCCGCCCCTCAGCCATAGCTGCAGGTGGGGCGAGTGGGGGAGGGACTGGAACCTTGCTGGCCTAGAGGAGGCTGGCTGCCCCTCAGGGCTGGGGCGGCCCTGGGGGAGCGGCCCAGCCAAGCCGGACCCGAGAACGAGGAGCCAGCATGCTAAGACCACCGCCACAAGGCAGTGGGGGGGTCCCTGGCTATCTCCCAGGCCCAAGTGCTACCGCTTCCCCCAGGGTAAGCCTGCTACAAGGGAACCTCCAGACCAGGCTGGAGGGCTAGCTCCGCCCCTCAGCCATAGCTGCAGGTGGGGCGAGTGGGGGAGGGACTGGAACCTTGCTGGCCTAGAGGAGGCTGGCTGCCCCTCAGGGCTGGGGCGGCCCTGGGGGAGCGGCCCAGCCAAGCCGGACCCGAGAACGAGGAGCCAGCATGCTAAGACCACCGCCACAAGGCAGTGGGGGGGTCCCTGGCTATCTCCCAGGCCCAAGTGCTACCGCTTCCCCCAGGGTAAGCCTGCTACAAGGGAACCTCCAGACCAGGCTGGAGGGCTAGCTCCACCCCTCAGCCATAAGCTGCAGGTGGGGCGAGTGGGGGAGGGACTGGAACCTTGCTGGCCTAGAGGAGGCTGGCTGCCCCTCAGGGCTGGGGCGGCCCTGGGGGAGCGGCCCAGCCAAGCCGGACCCGAGAACGAGGAGCCAGCATGCTAAGACCACCGCCACAAGGCAGTGGGGGGGTCCCTGGCTATCTCCCAGGCCCAAGTGCTACCGCTTCCCCCAGGGTAAGCCTGCTACAAGGGAACCTCCAGACCAGGCTGGAGGGCTAGCTCCACCCCTCAGCCATAAGCTGCAGGTGGGGCGAGTGGGGGAGGGACTGGAACCTTGCTGGCCTAGAGGAGGCTGGCTGCCCCTCAGGGCTGGGGCGGCCCTGGGGGAGCGGCCCAGCCAAGCCGGACCCGAGAACGAGGAGCCAGCATGCTAAGACCACCGCCACAAGGCAGTGGGGGGGTCCCTGGCTATCTCCCAGGCCCAAGTGCTACCGCTTCCCCCAGGGTAAGCCTGCTACAAGGGAACCTCCAGACCAGGCTGGAGGGCTAGCTCCGCCCCTCAGCCATAGCTGCAGGTGGGGCGAGTGGGGGAGGGACTGGAACCTTGCTGGCCTAGAGGAGGCTGGCTGCCCCTCAGGGCTGGGGCGGCCCTGGGGGAGCGGCCCAGCCAAGCCGGACCCGAGAACGAGGAGCCAGCATGCTAAGACCACCGCCACAAGGCAGTGGGGGGGTCCCTGGCTATCTCCCAGGCCCAAGTGCTACCGCTTCCCCCAGGGTAAGCCTGCTACAAGGGAACCTCCAGACCAGGCTGGAGGGCTAGCTCCACCCCTCAGCCATAAGCTGCAGGTGGGGCGAGTGGGGGAGGGACTGGAACCTTGCTGGCCTAGAGGAGGCTGGCTGCCCCTCAGGGCTGGGGCGGCCCTGGGGGAGCGGCCCAGCCAAGCCGGACCCGAGAACGAGGAGCCAGCATGCTAAGACCACCGCCACAAGGCAGTGGGGGGGTCCCTGGCTATCTCCCAGGCCCAAGTGCTACCGCTTCCCCCAGGGTAAGCCTGCTACAAGGGAACCTCCAGACCAGGCTGGAGGGCTAGCTCCACCCCTCAGCCATAAGCTGCAGGTGGGGCGAGTGGGGGAGGGACTGGAACCTTGCTGGCCTAGAGGAGGCTGGCTGCCCCTCAGGGCTGGGGCGGCCCTGGGGGAGCGGCCCAGCCAAGCCGGACCCGAGAACGAGGAGCCAGCATGCTAAGACCACCGCCACAAGGCAGTGGGGGGGTCCCTGGCTTGGGGCGGCCAGTGCACCAAATGGTGCCAGGCTCTGCCTGCTGGCCGCCCCGCGGCCAGCTACAGAGTTTTTACGATCAGAAAAAGCTTCCCAGTAACACTCTTGAATAGCGCCAGCCTTTGTATGGGATAGAAATGAATTTCTGGTTTTTCCCAGCAATGGTAAACATAAACACTGTGGGAGTATTAGAATTTTGACATGAAGGCTTGAATGAGAGTACCCATAAGAACTATTATAACCAGATTGGGTTGCCAACCAAGCCGGGACCCAGAAACTTGAGTGTCCTAGTTGGGAGGTGGTGGGCATCTTCCTCCTGGGTAACTACCCCTCTGATGGACACGGAACCAAGATAGGGTTGGGATTGCCTAATAGAGATGCTTATGCCAGTTTTTATCTGGGCTGTGTGGAGGGCTGGTCGGGTCGAGTCTGGCATCAAAATGCATCAATAATTTCCAGAGTTTGATGGGGGGCGGGACAGACTGGACAAGACAGCAGTAAAGTTTTTTATGTATGTCTGATTGCTCCCAAATAATCTCTTTCCACTACTAGAATTCATCACATGCTCATGAAGCAGACGATGGCATCATTTTTCCCAAAAGAATTCTGTGTTTCCTTTTAATTAAGCATGTGTTGGTTACTCAGCTGCCCATTATTTTACCAGGGTGCTATACTCTGGTGTTGATGATGTTGTTGTGGTTGTGATGATGTGGCTGTTATGAAATGATGTCAATGCAGAAAACAGTAACATTATTCCAACCCCAAACAGCCTGTATCTCAAGCAATAAGACATTGTGAAGTAACCAATGAACCAACAATCGATATGAGTCAGATTGCTTATGATCTACATCAAGAATTGTAAAACCTAACAAACTTGTAAAGCCCTATGACACGTGGAAATGGGGAGGGAGGGCAGAGAAATCTTACATCACCCCAGTAGGTGTGAGGAAGACGGGGGAAATATAACCCATCAGGATCATAACTGGTAACTCATAGAAAGCAGTCTCGAGTCAGCATTAGACAATAGCAAAACTACAAAGACATGTGGAGGGAATCAGGAGCAATCCTAACAACCTCTTAACAGGAGGTCATACGCATAGAGTCGGTGGCGGACCCTAGAGCGGAGCAGGGGGACAGGAGGAGGCTTGTGTCCCAACCCTGAAGACTCCCGGAGCCTCACCAAGGACTATCAGTACGACCACCGAGGACTACATCCCTACTGCCAAGGAGACCACGGGAGAAAAGGAGTGCCTTCGGAGGCCAGGAACTCTGAGGTCGCCCACCCCCATTTGGATCTACAATATGGGATGGAAGAAGCCCAATTCCTGCCTTGCAGGATTCAGGGACATCGGTGCGACAGCCAGGATCCCTGGACGGTCCGCGGAAACACAAGAACAGTAAGCTTCCTTCGGAACTAGTGAGGGGAGCTTCCTCTGGCCCTTGCCTGCTTCCAACTTTGGGTCCCCACTCTCTTTTATAAGGACCATCAGGATTGCTCCAGAAACCTCTCATAACAAACACGAACAAACAAGTTAGAATAGACAGACAGAGAACAGATGGGAAGGCTTGGAAGCAGACAGGAAGTGGCCAGCCGGGATGCACTTGTGACTCACTGGGTGGGACACAAAGATCAGATACTCCTCTCTGGGGTGTTGAGGATTTCTCTGCACACCCCTCCCAAAAATATTCACCTGAACTGTTGACATTTGTCCTGTTAAAGTTATAGAGTTGGACTACCCGAAAAACAGCCAGGTTAGGCAAAATCACGCTTCAATGCTATAAAATGCTAAATACTAACATTGAAAAAGACAAGAGACAGCTGAATAGCAATCTATAGCCATTTTAAGGTATATAGACCATGGTTGAATGTAAACCAAAGTTGAAATGTCTATGGGGAAGTCACAGGTTGTGGTCGAGAACATGCATTTTCCTAGTAACATATTGGTTAATCAATACCATGTCAATTAATGCCATAATGCTGTAAATGGTTGTAAATATTGGGTTGAGTTTTTTACTTGATTGGGATGATACACTGCTGGTTCTGCCTTTGGACCAGAGATGGTCTCACCAGGAAGCCGTTGAATTTGCCAGGACAATTAGATGCTGGACTTTACGATTGGTCAAAACCTCCAATGAAAGAATCTCAACTGAGTTTGAACTATGGAAATACAGCGGGGTGGAGCAATCCACTGTGGGAGGGGGAGGGTTTGGGGAGGGGCGGGGGGAATTCCAGTGCAAAAAAAAAAAAAATGTGTGTCACATAATGCAATGAAATTAATAATAATAAAAAAAAAAATCAAAAAAAAAAAAAAATAAGTAAGCCTTTTTAAAAAAAGATTTAGATAAAAAAGAACACAAAGAAAACAAAACAAATACATGTGGAAAGCAAGAACCAACAGAGGCAGCACAAGAAGTGAGATCCAGATTTCTCAGTGCTTGGGCTGCGTTAGGCGCCTCTGTCACTCCCCTACTATGTGCATGTATGTGAGTGTGTGTGAATTAAAAGATACTGTTTGTCATTTTCTTGATGTCTTCTGTAATTAGTATTTTTTAGCCCATCTAAATAAAAGAACATTTTGCCTCATTATTTTGTTCTAGTTTGTTCCAGCAAATTGAATAGAATTTTGAGCTAATTTTGTCAATGTGAAAAGTGATCGAATATTAAAATGTTCAGGCAATTTCCTTATAATTCTAGGAACAGTATAGACAGAACAGTCTGCCAAGGTTAACTGGTGTTTGAAAATGTGCTTATAATTTCCCTAAAAGAGGTGCTTGTAAATGTGACTAACTGTTCCAAAAATAACATTGTAATTCCTAATGGTATTAATAATTATGTATTACTTACATGGTGCTTTTTACCTGAGGTTATTAAAACACATGAACTATACCAACTCATTTTTTAATCTGAATATGCAGTTACTGGAAAGGAAGAGTTATGATAGGAATAACCCAGCGTAAAATGTAATAGTGACTGAGCTGCACATTGATCAAGTCAATGAGTCATATACAAGGTTCTGTATATGTGGAAGTTTTTACTTTCCTATGTGAACACTTAGTAACAGAAAGAACACATTTTTTGGTAAAAATATGCTGAAAATCTCCATGTAAAAGTTGAAGATTTCTTAATAGAACCTGGAAAGGAACACTGGATGTGTTTACATATACTCATGTTTTCTTTGAATAAAGTATTGTATCGTTCTGAGTTATTCCACATGAAAATCATTCTATTTATTCAGCAAACAGATGTGTTTGCGATGATGACAATCTGCTAATTCGTTTGCATGGGATGCAGCACTAAAGGATCTGATTTACAAGCTGGGTAAAGAAACAGATGAGTCAAGTGACAAGAAAAATACAGTAATTATTACGTGAACTTTGGGAGGCAATACCTGATTCTGTCTGAAAGTACTGCAAAGATTTTTCTGAAAGAGACGACTCAGTTGGATCCCGAAGAACGCATGGAACATGAATTAACTGCAGTCACAAAGGGAAGAATACTTTCCACTGCAAGTCCCTGTGGTTAAAAGGACCAGAGGACTTCTTCCCACTTTCCTGTGTGCTTTATTTTCCTTGGTCCAAAGATGTGGAAAGAAGTGTTTGTCAATAAATCAATAAAGAGAGAGAGAACATAAACCGAACACAGAGAGACAGAGAGAGAGAAAGAACGCTGTGTAGGAGAAATGCCCATTGCCACTTATGGGAGGCTTTGGAAAGGGTTTAGGAACTGGAAATAACTCATCCTATCTAATCCTTTCCTGAGAAGATAAAACTCACTGAACAAATGAGGTGTTGACGGAATTATCTAAATGTATGTAAACCATATCCCTGTCTTCACTGAATCTTACAGAGAAAGAAGCCAAGTATTCCAGGAACTGTTATAAGAAAAAGAATCTTCATAAAGTCTCCGTTTGCCCCATTTTTCGCTGCTAACATATAGCTGAGATGAATGATTGATCTGCTCTGTCTTCTGTCTTTTCTTGATTAGAGTTCTGAGTCCAGCAGTTCGATTGGGGAGATCTCCAAAGAAACTTTGAGGTATTCCCAGACTAGTTTCTTGTATGTTCTAGCAAGCACAGGGCCCGGCACAGTCCATCACCCCGATCAGCTGGTGGTTTCAATTACTGGGTTGGTTCTGTTTTCAGTCCCGAGTTGCACTGGAACCAATGGGTGTTGCAGTCCAGTCTGGTTCTGCCCAGCACGTACTCGGCCCTCACACTAACCAGTGGGAGCTGCAGCCTAGTTGGGGCGACCCACGATAACCCTCATATCAATCAGTGGACGACCTCATCGAGTGAAACTGGCAGCGATTCATAACTGGAGAACTATTAACACCACTCGAGCACATATCTCAGAGCATGCCCCACATCCGGGACTCGGGGTGGGCGGGCAACCGGGTGGGGCTTCTCCCTCAATATCCTCCTTTACCTCAGATACAAGATGGAAACAATATGGACATAATAGTATTGCCCACTTCCCTATCCCCCTGAACCTTTTTTTTCTTTTTCTTTCTTTAACTGTAATTAACTATGAAAAGATTGTCAACAACAACACAATAAAATAGATTATAAAAAAAAAAAAAGAAAGAAAAAGAATCTTGAGCCCAGGACAGTGGCCTAGTAGCTAAAGTCCTCACCTTGCATGCACCAGGATCCCATATGGATGCTGGTTCTAATCCTGACAGCCCCGCTTCCCATCCAGTTCCTTGCTTGTGGCCTGGGAAAGCAGTGGAGGACAGCCCAAAGCTTTGGGGCCCTGCACCGGCATGGGAGACCTGGAAGAGGCTCCTGGCTTTGGATTGGCTCAGTTCCTGCAGTTGTGGCCACTTGGGGAGTGAATCAGTAGATGGAAGATCTTCTTCTCTGTCTCTCCTCCTCTCTGTATGTCTGACTTCTCAGTAAAAATAAATAAAACATTTTTTTTAAAAGAAAGAAAATGAAACTGAGTCCCAATCCCTATTGCTTAAGATGTAGACTTAATCAGGCTCCAATCTCCAGTCTTCCTCTGTTTTAGCTTACACCTCTAGTTTTATTCTGATGATTTCAAGTCATTCTCTGAAGAAGAGTAACTCATTAAATTAAGGAGCTGGTACCAGGGGATCAGAGTCAGACTGGTCCCAGAAGACCTCAACTCACAGGACTCAGAATTCAGTTGTCACCTCTAGAGTTAACATCCCAATATGTTCAAATTCAAGGTCGTGATCAAACAAAGTAATAATCAGTCTACCCACAGACTCCAGGCCAACTCTAGCCCATTTGGAGGTCATAGTCATAGCTTTTTCAGAACAACAGGCAGGTTCCCACCACCGACTAACCAAAGGAAGACCCTGAGCGCTGTGGGCCAATCAAGACCTGTGCTCATGTTGATCCTGCACTGTTCACCTCCAATTTGAAACCGCAAGTTTCAACAACCACCCTCAATTCTTAGGTGAGTCCGGAAATGGAGCAATAATTTTAGGTCCATGCTCTCGCTCTGAGCACTGCAAAATAACTACCTACTTTCTTCCACCATGCCAATGTCAGTGATTAGGTGAGCAGACCCAGATTCGAAGATTCAATAAGAGAATGAAAAGTGTAATGATGAAATTAAATATGAAGTGTTATGAAGGTCAGAACAGGGGTATCATTCCATGTAAGAATGTTATTATTTTTTTTTTATTTGCTAGATAATGAAGCTAATTCCACATGGGTAAAAATTAGGACCTGAGCTAAAAATGAGGGGAGTAAATACAAATTAGATAAGTGAATACAAATTACTCATCATAGTAAAAATTAAAGTTGGGCCACTAGTATTAAATCTACAACACAAAGATCATTGCATCTCAATTACTTATAATAAATTGTTTGCTGTAATCTTGCTCTCCCTTCTCCCTCTTGTTCTCTCATGACGTGTGCTTTAATCCTGCCCCCTTCTCCTGTCCTTCTTTGCCTCCTTGTTTCATCTCTATGGAAAAATTTAAAAGTCTTTGGCAGCTCAAACAACTAATCTTGCTCTGATGAGAAGCACCATAATTCTCATTAAAAGAAGCTGAGCAATAACTGATAAAATAAACTGAAAAATAAGAGATGATAACATCAAGAGAACAATCCCGAATCTGAATCAAAAAGGAGAAAGAGAAAGAACCAAATAAAGCCTTGATATATATATATATATATGTCAAGTTTTATATATATATATACACATATAAAGATATATGTCAGTTATATATAATTGTTTTATAGATAATTCATAACATATATATGTACATGTGATTATTATGGCACATGAGAATCAGACCACAATCTTTTTACTAATTCAAAAGAAAAAGTCATTACAGCAGTCTGTTTTTTCCCCCATGGATGATGGAGAAATTAGACGCGGGTCAGAAGAATCATTGAATGAGCATCTGCTGAGTGACAGAATGTTCGGGCACTATGAATCAGTTACAGGAGACAGAGTATTTCCTTGGTCCTTCTCACACGAAAGGAGCATTTCAACACAGACTCACCCGTGAGCAGAGCAAGATTTATTAAAGATGGAAACTTCTTGCTGCAATTGTCAAGAATGGAGCTCCAAGAGAGGAAAGCCTGAAAATCTGGTCAAAAGGGAGACTTTTTAAAAAAAGAATTTATGCAAAAGGCAGATTTACAGAGAGAAGGCGGGACAGAGAGACAAAGGTGTCCTCCATCAGCTGGTACACTTCTCTAATGGCTGCAACAGCCGAAGTTGAGCTGATTTGAAGCCCGGAGCCAGGAGCCGGCTTCTTCTGGGTCTCCCATGTGGGGGCAGGGACACAAGGACTTGAGCCATTCTCTGCTGATTTCCCAGTCCATAAGCATGGAATTGGATTGCAAGTGGAGCAGCCAGGACATGAACTATCTCCCAATAGGAATATTGGCTCTGCAGGGGAGGATTAGCCTGCATGTCACCATGCCAGCCCCAAAGGGGAGATTTTCAAGCCCAATATTTTGGGGAAAAAATAAAACAGCAACTGTCATTATCAATTAGAGGGTGGGGGCAAAACTCACAGGGCCTGAACCCTAGTCCTATCTAACTTGCTAAAACAAACAAAAATCAGAAGAATGTGATTGGTAACTTTCTATTTTCCCGATAAGCTGAAAGTTCAGAAATGTGCAATCACTAGTCCTTGTCATTCTCGTGATGAGATCAGAAAACAGAGGAACAGGATTCACATTCTAACAGGGAACCAACTTCCTATCACTTGCTATTCTCACTAAAAACTCAAAGGAAAAGAATTAACATCTTGCCTCTCCAAAAGCTGCTTACGCGGAGAAGCATTATCTGTACACTTTCAAACGGACACCCTTACTCTAATTTCAACAAGGACCCAGCCCTAACCACTTCCTAGCCTGTCCATCACACTACATACTGGAGATCATCCACCAACTATTGAGTAAGTGACAGAATTAAACCAAGAATCATATGCATTTCGGACCATCCCATTTAGAGCTGCAACTCAACAGTTGTTACCACACGTAATTCCCACCCCCTAGGAAGCATTTGGTACTGTCCAGAGACATGTTTGACTTTCACAACAAAGGCAAGGGAATGCTGTGGACCTTTTTAGTAATGTACCAGAGATGTTGTTGAACACCCTATAATGCACAGCACAGCCTTCACACACAATAATCATCCCGGTCAAAATGTCAACAGTGCCAAGGTTCAGAAACTGAGAACGCTGTTTTATATTCAAATACAGTCTTTTTTGGTATTTAATTTTTATGATCAGAAACAGGGACAGAGAGACCCAAAATAGTTCTCCCATCTGCTAGTTCACTCCTATAAATATTCAAAAGAGCGAAGGGAAGGTGATGGGCAAAGGTTGGAACCAGGAACTCAATTCTCGTCTCCCACATGGGTTGCTGGAACACAGCTGACAGCTATCACCACTGCCTCACAGGATTTTTATTAGGAAAAAGCCTGATACCAGAATTTGGAGTCTGAGACTCTGATGTGGGATATAGCGACATCCTGATGTAGGATAGATTGAGTCTAATACTCCTTTTCTTGATTCTTACCTCTTTTTTTAAGACTTACTTATTTTTATCAAAAAGACAGAATAGATTTACAGAGAGAAGCAAATACAGAGGAAGATCTTCCAGGCTGGTTCACTCCCCAAATGGCCACCATGGCTGGAGCTGAGCCCATTTGCAGCCAGGAGCCAGGAGCTTCCTCCAGATCTTCCACATGGGAGCAGGAGCCCAAGGCTTTGGACCATCCTCTACTGCTTTGCCAGGCCATAACATGGAGCTTCTTACCTATTTCTTAAAAAAATATTCTAAGTACAGGCACAAATATGGCTTATAAATAATAAAGTTTATTAAAAAGTTAAGGAAATCATAAACATACATGGGTCATGTTCAGGATAGAGTGGCCTTGGAGGGGAAAGATGGGAGAAAGAGACCAGTTTCTATCTTACCTCCTCTATAGCTGCAGGAACTCTGAATTGCCAGGCTTCCTATGAGCTTGAAAGCAGAGTGGCTGCATGATATTGCCCTCAGATCCCAGGCAAAGGGAGGTACCTCGTGAGAAGTGATCACTGGACTCACATAGTGGGTAGATCACATTAAAAAGTAGAGGTGGTTTCCAGCTCACGATCCTAACTTGACTATATATCCCAACAGGTATCTTAACAGCTGGGTCAAATGCCTGCTTCTAAGTATCTTCTACATGAGGGCCAACTTGGCTGCCGTATGTTTCAGATAATTACCTCCTCCCAGCACACTCCTAGCACCTTTTCTGATTGGGTCTTGTTGCAGTACTTCTCACCTTTTGCCTTGCTCAATATTTCATGGAATAAGGGAATGGATTCTGAATTAAGAATACACCTTGGGAATGGGGCTTAGGGTTATATAAAATAGTAATTTGGCTTAGAGTTTGCAGAAGAGTTTCTATGAAGCAAGGGACAACTTTAGGAAAGAGATTTCAAACGTTGGAGTAGGAAAATTCACTGGGGACCCTTGAGAAGACTGATTTCTCAAGACCAGGCATGATTACATCTTCCATAATTGATTTACACTTACCTAATGGGTATGAGTCTCCTTTCTTTCTGAAACCCAGAAGGCTTTTCTCCTTTTCTCTAGTTTTTATTAGAATGCCAATAGAGATGCAATAAGTGACTGACTTAAACTCAAGACAAAAATTCTTTTCTTGAAGACAAGTGTTTAAAACAACTTTCCAGAAATTAAATAAGTGGGCCTGGCTCAGTAACCTAGTAGCTAAAGTCCGCATCTTATGCCTGCCAGGATCCCAAATGAGTGCCAGTTTGTGTCCCAGCTACTCTACTTCCCTTCCAGCTCCCTGTAGAGGAGGGCCCAAGGCTCCTGGCTCCTGGCTTCAGATTGGCTCAGTTCTGGCTGTTACAGCCACTTAGAGAGTGAATCAGTGGACTGAAGATCTTCCTCTCTGTTTCTCTCTCTCTCTCTCCCTCTCCTCTTCTCTATATATCTTCCTTTCCAATAAAAGTAAATAAATCTTTAAAAATGATCTTAGATTAGATTAGATTAGGTTAAAGGGAAGAAAAGAGGGGTCGGGGTTGTGGAGTAGTGGGTGGAAAGTCAGCACCTGAGCCACCGGCATCCCACATGGCACCAGCTCAAACCCCAAGGTGCTCCACTTCTGATCCAGCTCCCTACTAATACACCTGGGAAAGCAACGGAAGATGGTCAAAGGTTCTGGGACTTATGTAAGACATGCAGATGAGACTGATAGTTTCTATTCTCTGAGATTTAAGTTTTCAAAAAAAAAATACTCTCCCTTAATGTCCTGCTCAAGGACTTGGGAAGCATCTCTTTGAAACTGAATCTAATGAAAGATAGAGTTCTCATTTGGTTCCTGGACAGATAAGAGGCTAACTTTAGCAGACACCTTGCTTAAAGTTGCAGGGTCTTCTCTGGTCTTGAAGACAAAAAGTTTTCCATTCAGTGAGGAAGATGAACATTAATCAAACTCATGGCAATCAGTGTATAAGGCTCCATTTCTCTAAAGGAAAGGTAGACTGAACACAACAAATGTTTTATCTTTAAAGAATTTAGATATCTTACTTTTAATGATAAGAACTTTCAGGAAAATTTGGAAATACTGTATTAATAAAACTAAATCTGTCTCCTAACAATTATTTGAATTTCATATCGCCATTTATTTTAAAGCACAATTTCTATGCTTTTGAAATTTCAACATTTAACATGTATTAATAAATCTATACTACCCAACAAAAAAATAATTATTACAGGAAAATGCAATAATGGAGTAAAGCAGAACTTTAAATGCATGTACTCAAGGAATCTAACCTAAACTTATGGTGGGCAATCATAAAAAGACTGAGCTGAAATGTGAAAGTTGTTAGAGTAAAACTAAACTAAAAGGGAATGTGGAGAGAACTGTTGAAGAAGTATTCATCAATGTCCCAGAAAGAAAAATGAGTATAGAGCAAGATCTTGCAGTCAACCAAGGCAGGAAGACTGTGCAAGCAGAACCCAAGAGGGAGAGGAAACTGGTACAAGACAAAACTTGAGAGACACTGGCCATGTCAGAAGCCTTATGTTAATCATGATGCCAAAAGGTAGACACTAAAAGACAGGAGATTTTGCATCACCACGTAATGGTTGACCATGACTTAGAAGCAAAGCAGATAGATGCAAACTGCTGAGGAGAGAGTGCAAGAGGTTTTGCTGGAAAATTGTAAAGAGAGTCAGGATGAAGCAGGTCTAACAAACAAAGGGATATTGCAACCTGAAGACAAAACGTGGAGCACCCTGGGAAAGATGCTTGTTGCAAACCACTCTTTTATATGAGTTTTGCCTGGCCTGACATTTGACTATTTCCATTTTTGTTCCTACTCTTTTACATTAATCAAAACATCAATCATCTTATTAGAAACTTTCTCTCTTCTCAAAATATAAACAAGGCAAATACAATGTCTAACAAATATTTGAATATGTGTTCAATCTAAATTGCAATGAGATAAGTTCATATTCATGCACCAAAGTGACACCTTCCTTTTTTGCTATTTATTATCTATATAATTTTTTTCATTTTTTACTATTAATATTTTACGATACAATTCCATAAGCTCTGGGATTTACCTTACCTGCCTTCTGAATCCCATCCCCACCAACTGATTTCCCTTATTTTATTACAATAGAATAGTTCTTCATAAACAGTCCTAAGCCCATCATTGCAGGCATGGACAATGGCAGAAAATCCAGCATCCTACTGTCAAGATACATTTAACAGCTTCACTGGGAGTCCATTTTTGATCTGGTTGTTAGAGATAAATACTGAATTATATTGTCACATCTAGTATTGACAGTCTCCATTACTCAGTTACTATATATCAACTTCAATGAAAGGCCACAAAACAAAATCAACAACAGGTAGAACAGAAGAAATAAAAACACCATGAAGTTAAATAACATGCTACTGAATGACTACTGTGTCACTGAAAAAAATATAAAATAAAATCAAGAACCTTTTTTGAAGAAAATGTTGCTGCTTTATGACCTATGAGTCAGTGAAGAACTTGAGAAAAAAAAATGTCTTGAGGAAATGAAACTAAAAACAAAAAACATCAAAATCCATGAGATACAGTTTCCGTTGACCTTTATTAGCAAGATGTGTCTCCTGTAGGCAACAGATAGATGTGTTTGATTTTTCTTGTCCAGTCTACTAGTCTATGACATTTGATTGATGGGTTTAATCCATTTCCATTCAGGGTTAATATGAATGGGTAGTAATTTGGTCCTGTCATTTTAGCAATGGGTTATTCACTGTTTGATTTAGCCTTCTTTCGTTATTTTACTGGGATGTGCTTCACATTTGCCTTTGGCTTTGGTGGGTGCTATTCCTTTTCTCTGGCAAGAGAACATCTTTAAGTATCTTTTGTAGGGCAGGTTTGGAAGAGGCATAGTCTTTTAAATTTCTTTACTGTGGATGAATTTTATTTCATTTTCAAAGACAAAGGAAAGCTTTGCTGGGTATGTTATTCTAGGTCAACAATTTTTTTCTTTTAGAATCTGGAGTATGCTGGAGTTTAATGCAAGAGATCAGCTGTGAGTCTGATTGCCATTCCTCTATAGATCAAAATTGATTCTTTCAAGAGAACATTTAAGAATCTTTTTCTTATGTTTGATTGAAGCGAGCTTTATTATCTTTTTTGTGTGTGTGACATTTGCTTTTATTAGTTATCTTTTTTATTTTATTTTATTACATTTCATTTTATGACACCATTTCATAGGCTCTGGGGTTCCCCCAACCCCTCCCCGTAACCCTCCATGGTGGATTACTCCACCTTATTGCAGTATTACAGTTCACATTCAGTCATGATTCTTTCATTGCAAACGTATACCATGCATAGAGTCCAGCCTCTTATTGTCCAGATGAATTCAACTGTTTCTTGGGGAGACCATCTCGGGTCTGAAAGCAGAGGTGGCAGAATATCCTCCCGACCAATTAAAAGCCACAGCATAACATTAACAACAGTTTACAACATTATGGAGTTGATTGACATGGTATTGAATGACCGATAAGTTAGAAAATGCAAGTTCTTAACCACGTCCTGTGACAACCTAATTGACATTTCTGTTTTGGTTTATACACAACCAGCTGCTATACATCTTAAAATGGTAATAGGGTACTATTCAGCTGTAGAAGAGAGCTTGATTATCATGTGTCATGGTGAAGGCCTCTTTTGGTCAACAATGCTGGGAGCTCTGTGCCTCTCCTGGATGCTGTTTCTGAATTCTTTCTCTAGATTATGGAAATTTCCCTTTATTTTTTCCATTACATACATTTTTTAACATTTATTTCATTTTTGTAGGAAAAGCAGATTCACTCCCCAAAAGGCCGCAATGATTGGAGCTGCGCAGATCAAAAGCCAGCTGCCCGGAGTCTCTTCGAAGTCTCTCATGCGAGTGCAGGGTCCTGAGGCTTTGAACCATCCTTGACTGCTTTCCCAGGCCACAAGCAGGGAACTGGTTGGGAAGCAACACTGCCAGGATTAGAACTGGCTTCCATATGGGTTTCCAGCATGTGCAAAGTGAGTACTTTAGCTGCCAGGCTACCACATCAGACACCTCACATTAATTTTTCAACAAATTTTATTTTTGATAGTTGTCATTTATTTGATTAGAGCGAAAAGGGTTGAGGACTAGAAGAAAGTGGGTGTGACCATTGTTTTGACATTCTCTTTTTTCCTTCCTGTGTCTGGGTGGAGGCGAGAAATAAGGGGAGAAGCCACACCCAGCCTCACCAAATATTCCAGGGTCCCTGATGTGGGGCATTCTCTGAGGGTCCTGTTCAAGTGGTTTTGATAGTTCAACAGTTCCGAATTGCTGCCAATCTTGCCACTCCAGTCACGATGACATAGTCCACCTTAGAGTCTCCATTTGCCCAGATACTCACTGCCAACACTTGACTGGAATAGTTGATCAATTTGTTTTGTACCCTGTTATGCTACCAGGTGTCCTCTACAGATTCCAGTGTATCACCGTATCCTCCATTTGCATCCGAATATGCTGTCCACTGCTCCAGCTAAGCCACTAAGGGGCTCAGCTCTGACACTTATACTCCACAGTCAGACCATGGAACCTGTAATTTCCGACATGGTTGGAATTCTGATTCCAGTGGTTCAGTTGGGGAGATTCCCAAAGAAACTTCATCTGAGGTCATCTCTGACCTGAGTCTTGTGTGTACATGCCAATGCAGAGTCTGACACAGTCCATCTCCCAAATCAGCCTATGTGCACATAGTTAGTTGCAATTGCTGGGTCAATTCTGTCTCCAGCCCTGTCTTCGATGCAAACCAATGGATGTTACAGTCCAACCTGATCCTGCCCATGGCACACTCGACCCCCACGCAAACCAGTGGGAGTTATAGCCTAGTCTGAGTGACCCACAATATATCCCACCAAGCCCACCCCATGCCCTGTTCCCACGCTTGCCAGTATGTACAGCAGACTGCTACTGTCTGTCCCACATCCCATTCAGCTCTCATACATGTCAATGGGCATTCAAGCCTAGTTCAACACAACCAGCCCCATTATCCAGCCCACACATGTGCCAGTGGGTGCCACTCTGTCTAGTCATGCCTGCCCAAGTCCTGGTTCTCATGCTTCCAGTTGAAGTGGAAACCCAGGACGGAGATACCCACTGTTTCCTTACTGGGCCCAATCCTACTCCTGAATCTTGCACTCTCCGGTGATTCTGCAGTTTAACTTGAGAGGATTTGCCCCCAGTGCCTGCATCTGTCAGCTGAAGCTGTGGCAAAGCCCAACTAACCCATGCTCACTCTGGCTTATGCATGTACCAGTAGGTACAGTCAGATGAGCCTGGCTTTTCCCCAATTCAGCTTACATACAGGCCCACAGGTGTTGTAGCCCTGCCCAAGCTGGTCTCCTCCCAATCCCAGCTCTTTTGCTCACCAGTGGGAATAGTACCCCAGCAGGAGATTTCATTGCAGGCCAACTACCGAGTTTGCACACTCTCCCCTGCATCTCATGTGTGCTGGTTGGGTGCTGTGGCCCAGGCTGGTATGTATGGCCCACCTCACCTCGGCATTTGCCAATGAGTGCGGTAACCTGGCCCAGCCAGGCCTGCCCCCAGTCCCAGCTCACGCTTGTGGGAACTGCAGCCTAGCCTAACACAGCCTGCACCCAGTCCCGTTCCTAGTGTGAACTTGCTGGTATTGTGACCCAACCCAGCATGACCCACCCAATATTCTGGTTCTTGGATTTGCCAGTGTGTGATATGAACAGGTCCAGTCTGGCTTGCTCCAGACCTGAACCAAAGGTAAGCCCATGGGTACGTTAACCTGGCATGGTCTGGGCTGCTCCCTCTCTTGATTCTTGTGCTCACCCGCAGGGGCTGTGTCCCAACAAAAGAGTTGCTGAACTCCATCAGAAACTCTCCCAATACCAGATCTCTGACTCACCAGTGGGTCCGTGGGCTAAATACATTTTTTAACCCAGCTTCTCTTTCTGCACTCTCTGGGACTTCCCTAACTCTTATCTTTGACCTTTGCCTGGGTCCACCTGCTGAGTTCCCAGTGGACGGCACTGGTGGCCCTCAGATTGCCACTCATTGACTGCAATGGGAGGATTTGGTCACTGCAACACCACCCCTGTTTCTCAGCTGCTTTCTCATGCCTGTCAGTCTCCAGGTGTCCCTCTGCCATCAGCCGGTCCTCTCCTATTTCCTGGAATATGCCTCTCTGCTTCACCCTAACTAATGATTCTCTGTTTAAATGTATCCTTAACCTACTCCACGATCTTGATTCTCCCCAAAGTGATTACTTTCTTTTATAATTAAAGCAAGATAAAAATGTTGTTGGTAAAGATGAACAAATTAAGTCTTTCAGGAACCACTTGCTGCTACAAAAATTACTATATGGTTTGGAGGATAACAGTAAATATTGGCTTTAAAATATCCTTTAAAATATGTCTGATGATTCTACTTTGGAAAACTAGTCAACTGGATAGTTTCAGGAAGCAAAGGATCCAGCAGGTTACCCTGTCAAAGGCATGAACTCTTGGTCATACCAGTCCACTCATAAGGTGCCTATTGTGGGGTCCACAAATCAAAAATTGTCCTGCTGATGTAGCCATGCTATGATTTCTTAGAATTAATTCCCAAATATACCATATTTTGTTCTGCTGAGCAGCTCTACATAAAGTAAATTTAAAGGCTTTAAAAGTAAGATCAGAATTTAACTGTTTTTACTCCTCTCCCTGGAAGGCAAGGAGAAAGCTCTCTGGGATTCCTATCATTTGTTTTAAGAGCAAACTGTAAAAGTGAACACAAGTCCTCAAAATTGTCAGCATTTTCCATTCTCTGTCTTTGCTATACAAAGGGGGAGTGTAGTAAGTTTCTGAGTAATGTTAAATCAGTGAGAAATCATACTCAAACTTTCACTCGCATAAAATCATGATTGATTTCTCACCTCTGTTACGTGATCATCATGGGCTTCTAACTGAACCCTATTCTGCGATTTCTCCTTTAGCACATTAATAAATGTGGGTGCCTGTCTCCCTATTTAATCTTTGTCAGTGTAGTACGTTTAATCCTCAGAGAGTGGAGGGAGATTTTCTCTCCTTCATAAGTTCCCAGGGATACTGATGCTTCTGCTGTAAGAACCACAGACAAGAGCCACTGCACTCCATCGATTGTTCTATTTCCAGTGGGAACTGACTTAAAACAGAAAGTAGTTTGTTTTCATCCAGATCATTCCTTCCAGTAGTTTATTTCTTGGAGTTGAAAAGAGTTGAGTGCTTCTTGTTTCTTCCAACAGATGTTTTTGGTAATAGACAATGATGACATCAGCACCCCTTCAGAGGCAGGGCCATGGGGTAGGCAGTAATGCTACCTCTAATTCTTGTTACCATGACTGCAATATGTCCAGGAAGTAGTGGTACATTTCACCCAGGCACTGGGAATATGTGTTCCTTTCTCAGAGACATACATTAATGAATGAACACGAGGCTTTTGAAAGAAAACTCTCAGGAAGCAATTCAAGAGTATTATCTGTGAAATGTAAAGGTTACCATCAAAGAAAAGGCTACTTTGTGTATTATAGTCTGAAACCTTTCAGGACAGAACAACACATATGAGCCTCTGTACAAGCTACCTGCTTTTTGAAGCTGATTCGCTGTGCTTCATGCAATGATGATGTTAACTTTTTATACTGTCCAGCTTGTTTTTGAGATGAGTACTGTAATAGAATATGTGGTCCCTGACCCATTGTCCTCCAGGAAAAGAGATTAAAAGTTTATTTTGGATAATTCTTTCTAATATTCAATTTAGCTGCTTTATATTTTATTTAATTTACAGAGATAGAAAATCTATTGCATTCCTGTAGTGCTACTTACTAAATTTCATTATGTTCCTTTCAATCAAGTTAGTGAAGAAACTCTGAGAAAGAGTTCACTATAATGGTAGGTATTATTTTTCCCATTATGAAAAATGGGAGAACAGAATACAGAGAATTTAACTAACAACCCACGTAAGGTTCAAGATGATGAAAGTTAGTCATTTCCTGAATGTCAGGATACACTAAGAAAGCATGGACTTTGGGAACAAACGGACTTAGGCTCAAATACATCTTTCCCACATATGAGCCTCTGTACAAGCCACCTGCTTTTTGAAGCTGATTCGCTGTGCTTCATGCAATGATGATGTGAGCTGTAGCATTGTGGAAGCTGAGAGGATTAATAAAATTACGTTTGCAGAAAATTCACAGCAAGTTACATGATCTTGTGAATATCCTGGAAGCCACTAGATTTTATAGGAAAGGACTGGAATTTGTTGTATGGGATTTTATCTCAAAAATATGATGCATCACCGTCACTTAACTCTCTCCTTCTCTGTTCTTCTTGCTCTATAATCCAGAAATCACAACTATGCATTTGTTAAAGATGTCTAGTTAGCAATGTAAGTTTAAACATGTCTCTTAATTTCTTCCTCAAATAATACTAAAGCAACAATAAAGGAATAAAAATGGTATAAATCTACTAGGAAAAAAGAGATCAAATGAGGAAATAATAACATACAAGAAACATTAATGACTTTTTGAAGGATAGATGAGTTCATGCCACAAAACAGACAACCTCAAATTTTCAGTGGTATAAAATCATGATTGATTTTTCACTTCTGCTTTATGATCACCCTGGATTTCCAAGAGAACTCTACACATCATAATTACTTAGGGAACTAGACTGATGAGATAACCGCTGCTTTACCAGACAAATCATCAAGCCAGCGCAGAGGAAAAAACTCTGGAGAGGAAGTGATGGGTGGTTTAATTCTGTAACTTAACAATTGCCACAAGTAACTGTTTCCTTCCGTTGGCCTAAGACTGGCAACATGGCACTAGACAACAAAAGAGAACTGAAAGCACATTACCATGTACTCAGTAAAAATTATGCATTACTGAAGAGCACCTACAAAAAGGAAAGATAATTCATAACACAGCAACAAAATTTTAGGAAAAGCTACATTTATATGTAACTAAAAATACTGGGTTTAGAAACCAGAGAGTGAATGCTCTTTGAAAGAAAGGGGTAATTTGAGAAAAAAGAATTGCCATTGAAAATTAAATGCATGTAGTATGTTTGGCCTAGCAGTTAAGATGGCACTAATGATGCCTATATTTATATTCAAGTGAGTGTCTCAAATCTGTGCTCCCAATTCAATGGACATGTTAGTAGACACTCATAGGAGGCAGCATGTAACGGACTCAGGTATTTGGATTGATTCTTTCCATCCATGTGACAATACAAATTGAGTTCTTGGCTCCTACTATGACCTTGTGGGCATTTGGGAAATCGATCAGCAAACGGAAGATATCTCTCTCTATCTGTCCCACTCTCTCTGTTTCTCTGAATCAAAGTGAAAATAACTAAATATTTTTATTAACTAGAACAAGGACCTAAATAAAAGACCTGAAACTTTGAAACTATGAGAAGAAAATGTAGTAGACACTTTAAGATATTGGAATAAATAAAGATTTTTTAGATTGCAACCTGAAACCTGGGGAGGGGTGTACAAAGAAAAAATAAGATTTAATGCTGTGCAGCAAAAGAAATGATTGAGTAAAGGAGAGAGCTGACAGAATGTGAAATATATTTACAATTATACATCTGACAAAGGGTTAATTGCTATAACATAAAGGATAGTAAACAACTTAATAGCAAAAAAAAAAAAAATCAAAGCAAACCCAAAACAAACCACCCATACAAAACAAAGGCAGTGATTTAAACAGGTATTTTTTCAAAGGAATACAAATGACCAACAGACACATAAAAAAAAAAAGCACAGCATCTCTAGTCCTAAAGCAAATGCAAATAAAACCATAGTAAAAGAAAAAAATATTGCATTGTTCAAATCAGAGTGGGTTTATTAAAAGAAAAAAGATAGGGGCCCGGCACAATACAGTAGTGGTTAAAGTCCTCGCACGTGACGGGATCCCATATGGACGCCGGTTCTAACCCCAGCGGCCCCAATTCCCATTCAGCTCCCTGCTTGTGGCCTGAGAAAGCAGTTGAGGACAGCCCAAAGCCTTGGGACCCTGCACTCGTGGGAGACCCAGAGGAGGCTCATGGCTTCTGGCTTCTGATTGGCTCAGTTCCAACTGTTGTGGCCACTTGGGGAGTGAACCATTAGATGCAAGACTTTCCTCTCTGTCTCTCCTTCTCTCTGTATATCTGACTTTCCAATAAAAATAAATAAAATCTTTGTAAAAACTAGCTGTTCAATCAAAATTAATTTAAAAAGGAACAAAAAAGTATTTTAAAAACAAGATAACAAATGCTTTGAGGGTGTGCTAAAAAAAAAACTTTCCTCAACTGTTGATGTGAATGTAAGTTAGTACATCAATGTAGGGAAGTTACTCTAAAGTCATAACTAGAGCTGCCATGTAATTCAACACTGTCACAATCTGATATATAGCCAAGGAGAAGGAAATCAGTCTCTCAAAACAACAGCTGCATTTCCAAGTTTATTATAGCACTATTCACAACAGCCAAGAAATGAAAACAATTGTAAGTGTCCATTCTCTAATGAATGAATAAAGAATATGCTAAATATTGTCCATAGATCACCACTCAGCCACACATAATAGGGGAAATGCTTTCATCTGCAACAACAAAAACATGAATGGAAGTGTATTATTATGTCAAGTGCAATAAGCCAAGCACAGAAAGAAAAATACCGTATGATCTCATCCATCTGTGGAATCTACACAAAGGTAATCTCGTAGAAACTAATGTGTGATAACTGGAGATTGGGAATGGAAGAGGACAGGGAGGGGCAGGGAAAGAACGATTAATGAGTGCTAAGTTACAATTGGATAGGAGTTAAGAAGTTCTGCAATGGGCTGGGCATGGTAGCCTAATGGCTAAATCCTCTCCTTGCATGCACTGGGATCACATATGGGCACCGGTTCATATCCCAGCTGCTCCATTTCCCTTCCAGCTCCATGCATGTATCCTGGCAAAGCAGTAGAGGACAGCCCAAAGCCTGGAGACCCTGCACATGCATGGCAGTCCCAGAGGAAGCTCCTGGATCCTGACTTCAGATCAGCTCAGCCCTAGCTGGCTACT
>NW_026698872.1:0-19824 GCF_030435755.1 Ochotona princeps | reverse complement strand
TCAGTTTTCACACTCTATGCTTAGTGCCCTTTGAGTGCATTATCTAGGAATGAACCTGGTAGAGCATCCCACACAAACGAATGCTCCACATGCGGGTTTCACATGCCACCAACTCCACATTCACAGGCAACTTCAGCACCACAGTCGTTTTCAGATAGCCCTCAATGCAAAGGCTCTAGACGCAAATATTGGTGTGAGAGCTAATTCAATCAAGGAAACACTGCATGTTGGTGAAGGGCATATTGAAGAAGGATCAGCCGAGTGGTTCTTGTGGGAGAATAACTCCATTTGGCTCACTAACTTCACACACCATCAGGCTTCCAAGCAGCTCTCAAGGAAACTCAGTTTTCACACTCTATGCTTAGTGCCCTTTGAGAGCATTATCTAGGAATGAACCTGGTAGAGCATCCCACACAAACGAATGCTCCACATACGGGTTTCACATGCCACCAACTCCACATTCACAGGCAACTTCAGCGCCACAGCCGTTTTCAGGTAGCCCTCAATGCAAAGGCTCTAGACGCAAATATTGGTGTGAGCGCTAATTCAATCAAGGAAACACTGCATGTTGGTGAAGGGCATATTGAAGAAGGATCAGCCGAGTGGTTCTTGTGGGAGAACAACTCCATTTGGCTCACTAACTTCACACACCATCAGGCTTCCAAGCAGCTCTCAAGGAAACTCAGTTTTCACACTCTATGCTTAGTGCCCTTTGTATGGCTACGACTGAAATGAACCTGGGTGAGGATCCCACACAAACGAGTGCTCCACATGCGGGTTTCACATGCCACCAACTCCACATTCACAGGCAACTTCAGCGCCACAGCCGTTTTCAGATAGCCCTCAATGCAAAGGCTCTAGACGCAAATATTGGTGTGAGAGCTAATTCAATCAAGGAAACACTGCATGTTGGTGAAGGGCATATTGAAGAAGGATCAGCCGAGTGGTTCTTGTGGGAGAACAACTCCATTTGGCTCACTAACTTCACACACCATCAGGCTTCCAAGCAGCTCTCAAGGAAACTCAGTTTTCACACTCTATGCTTAGTGCCCTTTGAGAGCATTATCTAGGAATGAACCTGGTAGAGCATCCCACACAAACGAATGCTCCACATGCGGGTTTCACATGCCACCAACTCCACATTCACAGGCAACTTCAGCACCACAGTCGTTTTCAGATAGCCCTCAATGCAAAGGCTCTAGACGCAAATATTGGTGTGAGAGCTAATTCAATCAAGGAAACACTGCATGTTGGTGAAGGGCATATTGAAGAAGGATCAGCCGAGTGGTTCTTGTGGGAGAACAACTCCATTTGGCTCACTAACTTCACACACCATCAGGCTTCCAAGCAGCTCTCAAGGAAACTCAGTTTTCACACTCCATGCTTAGTGCCCTTTGAGAGCATTATCTAGGAATGAACCTGGTAGAGCATCCCACACAAACGAATGCTCCACATACGGGTTTCACATGCCACCACCTCCACATTCACAGGCAACTTCAGCACCACAGCCGTTTTCAGATAGCCCTCAATGCAAAGGCTCTAGACGCAAATATTGGTGTGAGAGCTAATTCAATCAAGGAAACACTGCATGTTGGTGAAGGGCATATTGAAGAAGATTCAGCCGAGTGGTTCTTGTGGGAGAACAACTCCATTTGGCTCACTAACTTCACACACCATCAGGCTTCCAAGCAGCTCTCAAGGAAACTCAGTTTTCACACTCTATGCTTAGTGCCCTTTGAGTGCATTATCTAGGAATGAACCTGGTAGAGCATCCCACACAAACGAATGCTCCACATGCGGGTTTCACATGCCACCAACTCCACATTCACAGGCAACTTCAGCACCACAGTCGTTTTCAGATAGCCCTCAATGCAAAGGCTCTAGACGCAAATATTGGTGTGAGAGCTAATTCAATCAAGGAAACACTGCATGTTGGTGAAGGGCATATTGAAGAAGGATCAGCCGAGTGGTTCTTGTGGGAGAATAACTCCATTTGGCTCACTAACTTCACACACCATCAGGCTTCCAAGCAGCTCTCAAGGAAACTCAGTTTTCACACTCTATGCTTAGTGCCCTTTGAGAGCATTATCTAGGAAGAATGAACCTGGTAGAGCATCCCACAGAAACGAATGCTCCACATGCGGGTTTCACATGCCACCAACTTCACATTCACAGGCAACTTCAGCGCCACAGCCGTTTTCAGGTAGCCCTCAATGCAAAGGCTCTAGACGCAAATATTGGTGTGAGAGCTAATTCAATCAAGGAAACACTGCATGTTGGTGAAGGGCATATTGAAGAAGGATCAGCCGAGTGGTTCTTGTGGGAGAACAACTCCATTTGGCTCACTAACTTCACACACCATCAGGCTTCCAAGCAGCTCTCAAGGAAACTCAGTTTTCACACTCTATGCTTAGTGCCCTTTGTATGGCTAGGACTGAAATGAACCTGGTAGAGCATCCCACACAAACGAATGCTCCACATGCGGGTTTCACATGCCACCAACTCCACATTCACAGGCAACTTCAGCGCCACAGCCGTTTTCAGATAGCCCTCAATGCAAAGGCTCTAGATGCAAATATTGGTGTGAGAGCTAATTCAATCAAGGAAACACTGCATATTGGTGAAGGGCATATTGAAGAAGGATCAGCCGAGTGGTTCTTGTGGGAGAACAACTCCATTTGGCTCACTAACTTCACACACCATCAGGCTTCCAAGCAGCTCTCAAGGAAACTCAGTTTTCACACTCTATGCTTAGTGCCCTTTGTATGGCTAGGACTGAAATGAACCTGGTAGAGCATCCCACACAAACGAATGCTCCACATGCGGGTTTCACATGCCACCAACTCCACATTCACAGGCAACTTCAGCGCCACAGCCGTTTTCAGATAGCCCTCAATGCAAAGGCTCTAGACGCAAATATTGGTGTGAGAGGTAATTCAATCAAGGAAACACTGCATGTTGGTGAAGGGCATATTGAAGAAGGATCAGCCGAGTGGTTCTTGCGGGAGAACAACTCCATTTGGCTCACTAACTTCACACACCATCAGGCTTCCAAGCAGCTCTCAAGGAAACTCAGTTTTCACACTCTATGCTTAGTGCCCTTTGAGTGCATTATCTAGGAATGAACCTGGTAGAGCATCCCACACAAACGAATGCTCCACATGCGGGTTTCACATGCCACCAACTCCACATTCACAGGCAACTTCAGCGCCACAGCCGTTTTCAGATAGCCCTCAATGCAAAGGCTCTAGACGCAAATATTGGTGTGAGAGCTAATTCAATCAAGGAAACACTGCATGTTGGTGAAGGGCATATTGAAGAAGGATCAGCCGAGTGGTTCTTGTGGGAGAACAACTCCATTTGGCTCACTAACTTCACACACCATCAGGCTTCCAAGCAGCTCTCAAGGAAACTCAGTTTTCACACTCTATGCTTAGTGCCCTTTGAGTGCATTATCTAGGAATAAACCTGGTAGAGCATCCCACACAAACGAATGCTCCACATGCGGGTTTCACATGCCACCAACTCCACATTCACAGGCAACTTCAGCGCCACAGCCGTTTTCAGATAGCCCTCAATGCAAAGGCTCTAGACGCAAATATTGGTGTGAGAGCTAATTCAATCAAGGAAACACTGCATGTTGGTGAAGGGCATATTGAAGAAGGATCAGCCGAGTGGTTCTTGTGGGAGAACAACTCCATTTGGCTCACTAACTTCACACACCATCAGGCTTCCAAGCAGCTCTCAAGGAAACTCAGTTTTCACACTCTATGCTTAGTGCCCTTTGTATGGCTAGGACTGAAATGAACCTGGTAGAGCATCCCACACAAACGAATGCTCCACATGCGGGTTTCACATGCCACCAACTCCACATTCACAGGCAACTTCAGCGCCACAGCGTTTTCAGATAGCCCTCAATGCAAAGGCTCTAGATGCAAATATTGGTGTGAGAGCTAATTCAATCAAGGAAACACTGCATGTTGGTGAAGGGCATATTGAAGAAGGATCAGCCGAGTGGTTCTTGTGGGAGAACAACTCCATTTGGCTCACTAACTTCACACACCATCAGGCTTCCAAGCAGCTCTCAAGGAAACTCAGTTTTCACACTCTATGCTTAGTGCCCTTTGAGTGCATTATCTAGGAATGAACCTGGTAGAGCATCCCACACAAACGAATGCTCCACATGCGGGTTTCACATGCCACCAACTCCACATTCACAGGCAACTTCAGCACCACAGTCGTTTTCAGATAGCCCTCAATGCAAAGGCTCTAGACGCAAATATTGGTGTGAGAGCTAATTCAATCAAGGAAACACTGCATGTTGGTGAAGGGCATATTGAAGAAGGATCAGCCGAGTGGTTCTTGTGGGAGAATAACTCCATTTGGCTCACTAACTTCACACACCATCAGGCTTCCAAGCAGCTCTCAAGGAAACTCAGTTTTCACACTCTATGCTTAGTGCCCTTTGAGAGCATTATCTAGGAATGAACCTGGTAGAGCATCCCACACAAACGAATGCTCCACATACGGGTTTCACATGCCACCAACTCCACATTCACAGGCAACTTCAGCGCCACAGCCGTTTTCAGGTAGTCCTCAATGCAAAGGCTCTAGACGCAAATATTGGTGTGAGAGCTAATTCAATCAAGGAAACACTGCATGTTGGTGAAGGGCATATTGAAGAAGGATCAGCCGAGTGGTTCTTGTGGGAGAACAACTCCATTTGGCTCACTAACTTCACACACCATCAGTGCTTCCAAGCAGCTCTCAAGGAAACTCAGTTTTCACACTCTATGCTTAGTGCCCTTTGAGTGCATTATCTAGGAATAAACCTGGTAGAGCATCCCACACAAACGAATGCTCCACATGCGGGTTTCACATGCCACCAACTCCACATTCACAGGCAACTTCAGCGCCACAGCCGTTTTCAGATAGCCCTCAATGCAAAGGCTCTAGATGCAAATATTGGTGTGAGAGCTAATTCAATCAAGGAAACACTGCATGTTGGTGAAGGGCATATTGAAGAAGGATCAGCCGAGTGGTTCTTGTGGGAGAACAACTCCATTTGGCTCACTAACTTCACACACCATCAGGCTTCCAAGCAGCTCTCAAGGAAACTCAGTTTTCACACTCTATGCTTAGTGCCCTTTTTATGGCTAGGACTGAAATGAACCTGGTAGAGCATCCCACACAAACGAATGCTCCACATGCGGGTTTCACATGCCACCAACTCCACATTCACAGGCAACTTCAGCGCCACAGCCGTTTTCAGATAGCCCTCAATGCAAAGGCTCTAGATGCAAATATTGGTGTGAGAGCTAATTCAATCAAGGAAACACTGCATGTTGGTGAAGGGCATATTGAAGAAGGATCAGCCGAGTGGTTCTTGTGGGAGAACAACTCCATTTGGCTCACTAACTTCACACACCATCAGGCTTCCAAGCAGCTCTCAAGGAAACTCAGTTTTCACACTCTATGCTTAGTGCCCTTTGAGTGCATTATCTAGGAATGAACCTGGTAGAGCATCCCACACAAACGAATGCTCCACATGCGGGTTTCACATGCCACCAACTCCACATTCACAGGCAACTTCAGCACCACAGTCGTTTTCAGATAGCCCTCAATGCAAAGGCTCTAGACGCAAATATTGGTGTGAGAGCTAATTCAATCAAGGAAACACTGCATGTTGGTGAAGGGCATATTGAAGAAGGATCAGCCGAGTGGTTCTTGTGGGAGAATAACTCCATTTGGCTCACTAACTTCACACACCATCAGGCTTCCAAGCAGCTCTCAAGGAAACTCAGTTTTCACACTCTATGCTTAGTGCCCTTTGAGAGCATTATCTAGGAATGAACCTGGTAGAGCATCCCACACAAACGAATGCTCCACATACGGGTTTCACATGCCACCAACTCCACATTCACAGGCAACTTCAGCGCCACAGCCGTTTTCAGGTAGCCCTCAATGCAAAGGCTCTAGACGCAAATATTGGTGTGAGCGCTAATTCAATCAAGGAAACACTGCATGTTGGTGAAGGGCATATTGAAGAAGGATCAGCCGAGTGGTTCTTGTGGGAGAACAACTCCATTTGGCTCACTAACTTCACACACCATCAGGCTTCCAAGCAGCTCTCAAGGAAACTCAGTTTTCACACTCTATGCTTAGTGCCCTTTGTATGGCTACGACTGAAATGAACCTGGGTGAGGATCCCACACAAACGAGTGCTCCACATGCGGGTTTCACATGCCACCAACTCCACATTCACAGGCAACTTCAGCGCCACAGCCGTTTTCAGATAGCCCTCAATGCAAAGGCTCTAGACGCAAATATTGGTGTGAGAGCTAATTCAATCAAGGAAACACTGCATGTTGGTGAAGGGCATATTGAAGAAGGATCAGCCGAGTGGTTCTTGTGGGAGAACAACTCCATTTGGCTCACTAACTTCACACACCATCAGGCTTCCAAGCAGCTCTCAAGGAAACTCAGTTTTCACACTCTATGCTTAGTGCCCTTTGAGAGCATTATCTAGGAATGAACCTGGTAGAGCATCCCACACAAACGAATGCTCCACATGCGGGTTTCACATGCCACCAACTCCACATTCACAGGCAACTTCAGCACCACAGTCGTTTTCAGATAGCCCTCAATGCAAAGGCTCTAGACGCAAATATTGGTGTGAGAGCTAATTCAATCAAGGAAACACTGCATGTTGGTGAAGGGCATATTGAAGAAGGATCAGCCGAGTGGTTCTTGTGGGAGAACAACTCCATTTGGCTCACTAACTTCACACACCATCAGGCTTCCAAGCAGCTCTCAAGGAAACTCAGTTTTCACACTCCATGCTTAGTGCCCTTTGAGAGCATTATCTAGGAATGAACCTGGTAGAGCATCCCACACAAACGAATGCTCCACATACGGGTTTCACATGCCACCACCTCCACATTCACAGGCAACTTCAGCACCACAGCCGTTTTCAGATAGCCCTCAATGCAAAGGCTCTAGACGCAAATATTGGTGTGAGAGCTAATTCAATCAAGGAAACACTGCATGTTGGTGAAGGGCATATTGAAGAAGATTCAGCCGAGTGGTTCTTGTGGGAGAACAACTCCATTTGGCTCACTAACTTCACACACCATCAGGCTTCCAAGCAGCTCTCAAGGAAACTCAGTTTTCACACTCTATGCTTAGTGCCCTTTGAGTGCATTATCTAGGAATGAACCTGGTAGAGCATCCCACACAAACGAATGCTCCACATGCGGGTTTCACATGCCACCAACTCCACATTCACAGGCAACTTCAGCACCACAGTCGTTTTCAGATAGCCCTCAATGCAAAGGCTCTAGACGCAAATATTGGTGTGAGAGCTAATTCAATCAAGGAAACACTGCATGTTGGTGAAGGGCATATTGAAGAAGGATCAGCCGAGTGGTTCTTGTGGGAGAATAACTCCATTTGGCTCACTAACTTCACACACCATCAGGCTTCCAAGCAGCTCTCAAGGAAACTCAGTTTTCACACTCTATGCTTAGTGCCCTTTGAGAGCATTATCTAGGAATGAACCTGGTAGAGCATCCCACAGAAACGAATGCTCCACATGCGGGTTTCACATGCCACCAACTTCACATTCACAGGCAACTTCAGCGCCACAGCCGTTTTCAGGTAGCCCTCAATGCAAAGGCTCTAGACGCAAATATTGGTGTGAGAGCTAATTCAATCAAGGAAACACTGCATGTTGGTGAAGGGCATATTGAAGAAGGATCAGCCGAGTGGTTCTTGTGGGAGAACAACTCCATTTGGCTCACTAACTTCACACACCATCAGGCTTCCAAGCAGCTCTCAAGGAAACTCAGTTTTCACACTCTATGCTTAGTGCCCTTTGTATGGCTAGGACTGAAATGAACCTGGTAGAGCATCCCACACAAACGAATGCTCCACATGCGGGTTTCACATGCCACCAACTCCACATTCACAGGCAACTTCAGCGCCACAGCCGTTTTCAGATAGCCCTCAATGCAAAGGCTCTAGATGCAAATATTGGTGTGAGAGCTAATTCAATCAAGGAAACACTGCATGTTGGTGAAGGGCATATTGAAGAAGGATCAGCCGAGTGGTTCTTGTGGGAGAACAACTCCATTTGGCTCACTAACTTCACACACCATCAGGCTTCCAAGCAGCTCTCAAGGAAACTCAGTTTTCACACTCTATGCTTAGTGCCCTTTGAGTGCATTATCTAGGAATGAACCTGGTAGAGCATCCCACACAAACGAATGCTCCACATGCGGGTTTCACATGCCACCAACTCCACATTCACAGGCAACTTCAGCACCACAGTCGTTTTCAGATAGCCCTCAATGCAAAGGCTCTAGACGCAAATATTGGTGTGAGAGCTAATTCAATCAAGGAAACACTGCATGTTGGTGAAGGGCATATTGAAGAAGGATCAGCCGAGTGGTTCTTGTGGGAGAATAACTCCATTTGGCTCACTAACTTCACACACCATCAGGCTTCCAAGCAGCTCTCAAGGAAACTCAGTTTTCACACTCTATGCTTAGTGCCCTTTGAGAGCATTATCTAGGAATGAACCTGGTAGAGCATCCCACACAAACGAATGCTCCACATACGGGTTTCACATGCCACCAACTCCACATTCACAGGCAACTTCAGCGCCACAGCCGTTTTCAGGTAGCCCTCAATGCAAAGGCTCTAGACGCAAATATTGGTGTGAGCGCTAATTCAATCAAGGAAACACTGCATGTTGGTGAAGGGCATATTGAAGAAGGATCAGCCGAGTGGTTCTTGTGGGAGAACAACTCCATTTGGCTCACTAACTTCACACACCATCAGGCTTCCAAGCAGCTCTCAAGGAAACTCAGTTTTCACACTCTATGCTTAGTGCCCTTTGTATGGCTACGACTGAAATGAACCTGGTAGAGCATCCCACACAAACGAGTGCTCCACATGCGGGTTTCACATGCCACCAACTCCACATTCACAGGCAACTTCAGCGCCACAGCCGTTTTCAGATAGCCCTCAATGCAAAGGCTCTAGACGCAAATATTGGTGTGAGAGCTAATTCAATCAAGGAAACACTGCATGTTGGTGAAGGGCATATTGAAGAAGGATCAGCCGAGTGGTTCTTGTGGGAGAACAACTCCATTTGGCTCACTAACTTCACACACCATCAGGCTTCCAAGCAGCTCTCAAGGAAACTCAGTTTTCACACTCTATGCTTAGTGCCCTTTGTATGGCTATGACTGAAATGAACCTGGTAGAGCATCCCACACAAACGAGTGCTCCACATGCGGGTTTCACATGCCACCAACTCCACATTCACAGGCAACTTCAACGCCACAGCCGTTTTCAGATAGCCCTCAATGCAAAGGCTCTAGACGCAAATATTGGTGTGAGAGCTAATTCAATCAAGGAAACACTGCATGTTGGTGAAGGGCATATTGAAGAAGGATCAGCCGAGTGGTTCTTGTGGGAGAACAACTCCATTTGGCTCACTAACTTCACACACCATCAGGCTTCCAAGCAGCTCTCAAGGAAACTCAGTTTTCACACTCTATGCTTAGTGCCCTTTGAGAGCATTATCTAGGAATGAACCTGGTAGAGCATCCCACACAAACGAATGCTCCACATGCGGGTTTCACATGCCACCAACTCCACATTCACAGGCAACTTCAGCACCACAGTCGTTTTCAGATAGCCCTCAATGCAAAGGCTCTACACGCAAATATTGGTGTGAGAGCTAATTCAATCAAGGAAACACTGCATGTTGGTGAAGGGCATATTGAAGAAGGATCAGCCGAGTGGTTCTTGTGGGAGAACAACTCCATTTGGCTCACTAACTTCACACACCATCAGGCTTCCAAGCAGCTCTCAAGGAAACTCAGTTTTCACACTCTATGCTTAGTGCCCTTTGAGTGCATTATCTAGGAATGAACCTGGTAGAGCATCCCACACAAACGAATGCTCCACATGCGGGTTTCACATGCCACCAACTCCACATTCACAGGCAACTTCAGCGCCACAGCCGTTTTCAGATAGCCCTCAATGCAAAGGCTCTAGACGCAAATATTGGTGTGAGAGCTAATTCAATCAAGGAAAAACTGCATGTTGGTGAAGGGCATATTGAAGAAGGATCAGCCGAGTGGTTCTTGTGGGAGAACAACTCCATTTGGCTCACTAACTTCACACACCATCAGGCTTCCAAGCAGCTCTCAAGGAAACTCAGTTTTCACACTCTATGCTTAGTGCCCTTTGAGTTCATTATCTAGGAATGAACCTGGTAGAGCATCCCACACAAACGAATGCTCCACATGCGGGTTTCACATGCCACCAACTCCACATTCTCAGGCAACTTCAGCGCCACAGCCGTTTTCAGATAGCCCTCAAAGCAAAGGCTCTAGACGCAAATATTGGTGTGAGAGCTAATTCAATCAAGGAAACACTGCATGTTGGTGAAGGGCATATTGAAGAAGGATCAGCCGAGTGGTTCTTGTGGGAGAACAACTCCATTTGGCTCACTAACTTCACACACCATCAGGCTTCCAAGCAGCTCTCAAGGAAACTCAGTTTTCACACTCTATGCTTAGTGCCCTTTGTATGGCTAGGACTGAAATGAACCTGGTAGAGCATCCCACACAAACGAATGCTCCACATGCGGGTTTCACATGCCACCAACTCCACATTCACAGGCAACTTCAGCGCCACAGCCGTTTTCAGATAGCCCTCAATGCAAAGGCTCTAGACGCAAATATTGGTGTGAGAGCTAATTCAATCAAGGAAACACTGCATGTTGGTGAAGGGCATATTGAAGAAGGATCAGCCGAGTGGTTCTTGTGGGAGAACAACTCCATTTGGCTCACTAACTTCACACACCATCAGGCTTCCAAGCAGCTCTCAAGGAAACTCAGTTTTCACACTCTATGCTTAGTGCCCTTTGAGTGCATTATCTAGGAATAAACCTGGTAGAGCATCCCACACAAACGAATGCTCCACATGCGGGTTTCACATGCCACCAACTCCACATTCACAGGCAACTTCAGCGCCACAGCCGTTTTCAGATAGCCCTCAATGCAAAGGCTCTAGACGCAAATATTGGTGTGAGAGCTAATTCAATCAAGGAAACACTGCATGTTGGTGAAGGGCATATTGAAGAAGGATCAGCCGAGTGGTTCTTGTGGGAGAACAACTCCATTTGGCTCACTAACTTCACACACCATCAGGCTTCCAAGCAGCTCTCAAGGAAACTCAGTTTTCACACTCTATGCTTAGTGCCCTTTGAGTGCATTATCTAGGAATGAACCTGGTAGAGCATCCCACACAAACGAATGCTCCACATGCGGGTTTCACATGCCACCAACTCCACATTCTCAGGCAACTTCAGCGCCACAGCCGTTTTCAGATACCCCTCAAAGCAAAGGCTCTAGACGCAAATATTGGTGTGAGAGCTAATTCAATCAAGGAAACACTGCATGTTGGTGAAGGGCATATTGAAGAAGGATCAGCCGAGTGGTTCTTGTGGGAGAACAACTCCATTTGGCTCACTAACTTCACACACCATCAGGCTTCCAAGCAGCTCTCAAGGAAACTCAGTTTTCACACTCTATGCTTAGTGCCCTTTGTATGGCTAGGACTGAAATGAACCTGGTAGAGCATCCCACACAAACGAATGCTCCACATGCGGGTTTCACATGCCACCAACTCCACATTCACAGGCAACTTCAGCGCCACAGCCGTTTTCAGATAGCCCTCAATGCAAAGGCTCTAGACGCAAATATTGGTGTGAGAGCTAATTCAATCAAGGAAACACTGCATGTTGGTGAAGGGCATATTGAAGAAGGATCAGCCGAGTGGTTCTTGTGGGAGAACAACTCCATTTGGCTCACTAACTTCACACACCATCAGGCTTCCAAGCAGCTCTCAAGGAAACTCAGTTTTCACACTCTATGCTTAGTGCCCTTTGAGTGCATTATCTAGGAATGAACCTGGTAGAGCATCCCACACAAACGAATGCTTCACATGCGGGTTTCACATGCCACCAACTCCACATTCACAGGCAACATCAGCGCCACAGCCGTTTTCAGATAGCCCTCAATGCAAAGGCTCTAGACGCAAATATTGGTGTGAGAGCTAATTCAATCAAGGAAACACTGCATGTTGGTGAAGGGCATATTGAGGAAGGATCAGCCGAGTGGTTCTTGTGGGAGAACAACTCCATTTGGCTCACTAACTTCACACACCATCAGGCTTCCAAGCAGCTCTCAAGGAAACTCAGTTTTCACACTCTATGCTTAGTGCCCTTTGTATGGCTAGGACTGAAATGAACCTGGTAGAGCATCCCACACAAACGAATGCTCCACATGCGGGTTTCACATGCCACCAACTCCACATTCACAGGCAAATTCAGCGCCACAGCTGTTTTCAGATAGCCCTCAATGCAAAGGCTCTAGATGCAAATATTGGTGTGAGAGCTAATTCAATCAAGGAAACACTGCATGTTGGTGAAGGGCATATTGAAGAAGGATCAGCCGAGTGGTTCTTGTGGGAGAACAACTCCATTTGGCTCACTAACTTCACACACCATCAGGCTTCCAAGCAGCTCTCAAGGAAACTCAGTTTTCACACTCTATGCTTAGTGCCCTTTGAGTGCATTATCTAGGAATAAACCTGGTAGAGCATCCCACACAAACGAATGCTCCACATGCATGTTTCACATGCCACCAACTCCACATTCACAGGTAACTTCAGCGCCACAGCCGTTTTCAGATAGCCCTCACTGCAAAGGCTCTAGACGCAAATATTGGTGTGAGAGCTAATTCAATCAAGGAAACACTGCATGTTGGTGAAGGGCATATTGAAGAAGGATCAGCCGAGTGGTTCTTGTGGGAGAACAACTCCATTTGGCTCACTAACTTCACACACCATCAGGCTTCCAAGCAGCTCTCAAGGAAACTCAGTTTTCACACTCTATGCTTAGTGCCCTTTGTATGGCTAGGACTGAAATGAACCTGGTAGAGCATCCCACACAAACGAATGCTCCACATGCGGGTTTCACATGCCACCAACTCCACATTCACAGGCAACTTCAGCGCCACAGCTGTTTTCAGATAGCCCTCAATGCAAAGGCTCTAGATGCAAATATTGGTGTGAGAGCTAATTCAATCAAGGAAACACTGCATGTTGGTGAAGGGCATATTGAAGAAGGATCAGCCGAGTGGTTCTTGTGGGAGAACAACTCCATTTGGCTCACTAACTTCACACACCATCAGGCTTCCAAGCAGCTCTCAAGGAAACTCAGTTTTCACACTCTATGCTTAGTGCCCTTTGAGTGCATTATCTAGGAATAAACCTGGTAGAGCATCCCACACAAACGAATGCTCCACATGCGGGTTTCACATGCCACCAACTCCACATTCACAGGCAACTTCAGCACCACAGTCATTTTCAGATAGCCCTCAATGCAAAGGCTCTAGACGCAAATATTGGTGTGAGAGCTAATTCAATCAAGGAAACACTGCATGTTGGTGAAGGGCATATTGAAGAAGGATCAGCCGAGTGGTTCTTGTGGGAGAACAACTCCATTTGGCTCACTAACTTCACACACCATCAGGCTTCCAAGCAGCTCTCAAGGAAACTCAGTTTTCACACTCTATGCTTAGTGCCCTTTGAGTGCATTATCTAGGAATGAACCTGGTAGAGCATCCCACACAAACGAATGCTCCACATGCGGGTTTCACATGCCACCAACTCCACATTCACAGGCAACTTCAGCGCCACAGCCATTTTCAGATAGCCCTCACTGCAAAGGCTCTAGACGCAAATTTTGGTGTGAGAGCTAATTCAATCAAGGAAACACTGCATGTTGGTGAAGGGCATATTGAAGAAGGATCAGCCGAGTGGTTCTTGTGGGAGAACAACTCCATTTGGCTCACTAACTTCACACACCATCAGGCTTCCAAGCAGCTCTCAAGGAAACTCAGTTTTCACACTCTATGCTTAGTGCCCTTTGAGTGCATTATCTAGGAATAAACCTGGTAGAGCATCCCACACAAACGAATGCTCCACATGCGGGTTTCACATGCCACCAACTCCACATTCACAGGCAACTTCAGCGCCAATGCCGTTTTCAGATAGCCCTCAATGCAAAGCCTCTAGACGCAAGTATTGGTGTGAGAGCTAATTCAATCAAGGAAACACTGCATGTTGGTGAAGGACATATTGAAGAAGGATCAGCCGAGTGGTTCTTGTGGGAGAACAACTCCATTTGGCTCACTACCTTCACACACCATCAGGCTTCCAAGCAGCTCTCAAGGAAACTCAGTTTTCACACTCTATGCTTAGTGCCCTTTGTATGGCTAGGACTGAAATGAACCTGGTAGAGCATCCCACACAAACGAATGCTCCACATGCGGGTTTCACATGCCACCAACTCCACATTCACAGGCAACTTCAGCGCCACAGCCGTTTTCAGATAGCCCTCAATGCAAAGGCTCTAGACGCAAATATTGGTGTGAGAGCTAATTCAATCAAGGAAACACTGCATGTTGGTGAAGGGCATATTGAAGAAGGATCAGCCGAGTGGTTCTTGTGGGAGAACAACTACATTTGGCTCACTAACTTCACACACCATCAGGCTTCCAAGCAGCTCTCAAGGAAACTCAGTTTTCACACTCTGTGCTTAGTGCCCTTTGAGTGCCTTATCTAGGAATGAACCTGGTAGAGCATCCCACACAAACGAATGCTCCACATGCGGGTTTCACATGCCACCAACTCCACATTCACAGGCAACTTCAGCGCCACAGCCGTTTTCAGATAGCCCTCAATGCAAAGGCTCTAGACGCAAATATTGGTGTGAGAGCTAATTCAATCAAGGAAAAACTGCATGTTGGTGAAGGGCATATTGAAGAAGGATCAGCCGAGTGGTTCTTGTGGGAGAACAACTCCATTTGGCTCACTAACTTCACACACCATCAGGCTTCCAAGCAGCTCTCAAGGAAACTCAGTTTTCACACTCTATGCTTACTGCCCTTTGAGTGCATTATCTAGGAATGAACCTGGTAGAGCATCCCACACAAACGAATGCTCCACATGCGGGTTTCACATGCCACCAACTCCACATTCATAGGCAACTTCAGCGCCACAGCCGTTTTCAGATAGCCCTCAATGCAAAGGCTCTAGACGCAAATATTGGTGTGAGAGCTAATTCAATCAAGGAAACACTGCATGTTGGTGAAGGGCATATTGAAGAAGGATCAGCCGAGTGATTCTTGTGGGAGAACAACTCCATTTGGCTCACTAACTTCACACACCATCAGGCTTCCAAGCAGCTCTTAAGGAAACTCAGTTTTCACACTCTATGCTTAGTGCCCTTTGAGTGCATTATCTATGAAGGAACCTGGTAGAGCATCCCACACAAACTAATGCTCCACATGCGGGTTTCACATGCCACCAACTCCACATTCACAGGCAACTTCAGCGCCACAGCTGTTTTCAGATAGCCCTCAATGCAAAGGCTCTAGACGCAAATATTGGTGTGAGAGCTAATTCAATCAAGGAAACACTGCATGTTGGTGAAGGGCATATTGAAGAAGGATCAGCTGAGTGGTTCTTGTGGGAGAACAACTCCATTTGGCTCACTAACTTCACACACCATCAGGCTTCCAAGCAGCTCTCAAGGAAACTCAGTTTTCACACTCTGTGCTTAGTGCCCTTTGAGTGCATTATCTAGGAATGAACCTGGTAGAGCATCCCACACAAACGAATGCTCCACATGCGGGTTTCACATGCCACCAACTCCACATTCACAGGCAACTTCAGCGCCACAGCCGTTTTCAGATAGCCCTCAATGCAAAGGCTCTAGACGCAAATATTGGTGTGAGAGCTAATTCAATCAAGGAAACACTGCATGTTGGTGAAGGGCATATTGAAGAAGGATCAGCCGAGTGGTTCTTGTGGGAGAACAACTCCATTTGGCTCACTAACTTCACACACCATCAGGCTTCCAAGCAGCTCTTAAGGAAACACAGTTTTCACACTCTATGCTTAGTGCCCTTTGAGTGCATTATCTAGGAATGAACCTGGTAGAGCATCCCACAGAAACGAATGCTCCACATGCGGGTTTCACATGCCACCAACTCCACATTCACAGGCAACTTCAGCGCCACAGCCGTTTTCAGATTGCCCTCAAAGCAAAGGCTCTAGACGCAAATATTGGTGTGAGAGCTAATTCAATCAAGGAAACACTGCATGTTGGTGAAGGGCATATTGAAGAAAGATCAGCCGAGTGGTTCTTGTGGGAGAACAACTCCATTTGGCTCACTAACTTCACACACCATCAGGCTTCCAAGCAGCTCTCAAGGAAACTCAGTTTTCACACTCTATGCTTAGTGCCCTTTGAGTGCATTATCTAGGAATGAACCTGGTAGAGCATCCCACACAAACGAATGCTCCACATGCGGGTTTCACATGCCACCAACTCCACATTCACAGGCAACTTCAGCGCCACAGCCGTTTTCAGATAGCCCTCAAAGCAAAGGCTCTAGACGCAAATATTGGTGTGAGAGCTAATTCAATCAAGGAAACACTGCATGTTGGTGAAGGGCATATTGAAGAAGGATCAGCCGAGTGGTTCTTGTGGGAGAACAACTCCATTTGGCTCACTAACTTCACACACCATCAGGCTTCCAAGCAGCTCTCAAGGAAACTCAGTTTTCACACTCTATGCTTAGTGCCCTTTGAGTGCATTATCTAGGAAGGAACCTGGTAGAGCATCCCACACAAACGAATGCTCCACATGCGGGTTTCACATGCCACCAACTCCACATTCACAGGCAACTTCAGCGCCACAGCCGTTTTCAGATAGCCCTCAATGCAAAGGCTCTAGACGCAAATATTGGTGTGAGAGCTAATTCAATCAAGGAAACACAGCATGTTGGTGAAGGGCATATTGAAGAAGGATCAGCCGAGTGGTTTCTTGTGGGAGAACAACTCCATTTGGCTCACTAACTTCACACACCATCAGGCTTCCAAGCAGCTCTCAAGGAAACTCAGTTTTCAGATTCTATGCTTAGTGCCCTTTAAGTGCATTATCTAGGAATGAACCTGGTAGAGCATCCCACAGAAACGAATGCTCCACATGCGGGTTTCACATGCCACCAACTCCACATTCACAGGCAACTTCAGCGCCACAGCCGTTTTCAGATAGCCCTCAATGCAAAGGCTCTAGACGCAAATATTGGTGTGAGAGCTAATTCAATCAAGGAAACACTGCATGTTGGTGAAGGGCATATTGAAGAAGGATCAGCCGAGTGATTCTTGTGGGAGAACAACTCCATTTGGCTCACTAACTTCACACACCATCAGGCTTCCAAGCAGCTCTTAAGGAAACTCAGTTTTCACACTCTATGCTTAGTGCCCTTTGAGTGCATTATCTAGGAATGAATCTGGTAGAGCATCCCACACAAACGAATGCTCCACATGCGGGTTTCACATGCCACCAACTCCACATTCACAGGCAACTTCAGCGCCACAGCCGTTTTCAGATAGCCCTCAATGCAAAGGCTCTAGACGCAAATAGTGGTGTGAGAGCTAATGCAATCAAGGAAACACTGCATGTTGGTGAAGGGTATATTGAAGAAGGATCAGCCGAGTGGTTCTTGTGGGAGAACAACTCCATTTGGCTCACTAACTTCACACACCATCAGGCTTCCAAGCAGCTCTCAAGGAAACTCAGTTTTCACACTCTATGCTTAGTGCCCTTTGTATGGCTAGGACTGAAATGAACCTGGTAGAGCATCCCACACAAACGAATGCTCCACATGCGGGTTTCACATGCCACCAACTCCACATTCACAGGCAACTTCAGCGCCACAGCTGTTTTCAGATAGCCCTCAATGCAAAGGCTCTAGACGCAAATATTGGTGTGAGAGCTAATTCAATCAAGGAAACACTGCATGTTGGTGAAGGGCATATTGAAGAAGGATCAGCCGAGTGGTTCTTGTGGGAGAACAACTCCATTTGGCTCACTAACTTCACACACCATCAGGCTTCCAAGCAGCTCTCAAGGAAACTCAGTTTTCACACTCTATGCTTAGTGCCCTTTGAGTGCATTATCTAGGAATAAACCTGGTAGAGCATCCCACACAAACGAATGCTCCACATGCGGGTTTCACATGCCACCAACTCCACATTCACAGGCAACTTCAGCGCCACAGCCGTTTTCAGATAGCCCTCAATGCAAAGGCTCTAGATGCAAATATTGGTGTGAGAGCTAATTCAATCAAGGAAACACTGCATGTTGGTGAAGGGCATATTGAAGAAGGATCAGCCGAGTGGTTCTTGTGGGAGAACAACTCCATTTGGCTCACTAACTTCACACACCATCAGGCTTCCAAGCAGCTCTCAAGGAAACTCAGTTTTCACACTCTATGCTTAGTGCCCTTAGAGTGCATTATCTAGGAATGAACCTGGTAGAGCATCCCACACAAACGAATGCTTCACATGCGGGTTTCACATGCCACCAACTCCACATTCACAGGCAACATCAGCGCCACAGCCGTTTTCAGATACCCCTCAATGCAAAGGCTCTAGACGCAAATATTGGTGTGAGAGCTAATTCAATCAAGGAAACACTGCATGTTCTTGAAGGGCATATTGAGGAAGGATCAGCCGAGTGGTTCTTGTGGGAGAACAACTCCATTTGGCTCACTAACTTCACACACCATCAGGCTTCCAAGCAGCTCTCAAGGAAACTCAGTTTTCACACTCTATGCTTAGTACCCTTTGTATGGCTAGGACTGAAATTAACCTGGTAGAGCATCCCACACAAACGAATGCTCCACATGCGGGTTTCACATGCCACCAACTCCACATTCACAGGCAAATTCAGCGCCACAGCTGTTTTCAGATAGCCCTCAATGCAAAGGCTCTAGATGCAAATATTGGTGTGAGAGCTAATTCAATCAAGGAAACACTGCATGTTGGTGAAGGGCATATTGAAGAAGGATCAGCCGAGTGGTTCTTGTGGAGAACAACCTCCATTTGGTTCACTAACTTCACACACCATCAGGCTTCCAAGGCAGCTCTCAAGGAAACTCAGTTTTCACACTCTATGCTTAGTGCCCTTTGAGTGCATTATCTAGGAATAAACCTGGTAGAGCATCCCACACAAACGAATGCTCCACATGCGGGTTTCACATGCCACCAACTCCACATTCACAGGTAACTTCAGCGCCACAGCCGTTTTCAGATAGCCCTCAATGCAAAGCTCTAGACGCAAATATTGGTGTGAGAGCTAATTCAATCAAGGAAACACTGCATGTTGGTGAAGGGCATATTGAAGAAGGATCAGCCGAGTGGTTCTTGTGGGAGAACAACTCCATTTGGCTCACTAACTTCACACACCATCAGGCTTCCAAGCAGCTCTCAAGGAAACTCAGTTTTCACACTCTATGCTTAGTGCCCTTTGAGTGCATTATCTAGGAATGAACCTGGTAGAGCATCCCACACAAACGAATGCTCCACATGCGGGTTTCACATGCCACCAACTCCACATTCACAGGCAACTTCAGCGCCACAGCCATTTTCAGATAGCCCTCACTGCAAAGGCTCTAGACGCAAATATTGGTGTGAGAGCTAATTCAATCAAAGAAACACTGCATGTTTTTGAAGGGCATATTGAAGAAGGATCAGCCGAGTCGTTCTTGTGGGAGAACAACTCCATTTGGCTCACTAACTTCACACACCATCAGGCTTCCAAGCAGCTCTCAAGGAAACTCAGTTTTCACACTCTATGCTTAGTGCCCTTTGAGTGCATTA